>NC_056728.1:476765720-476845720 GCF_019279795.1 Protopterus annectens
ATATGGTCTGTCATTCATGTTTTATTTTTCTGATATGCATTCATATTTTTGTTTCTGAGCGTCTCAGTAGCATTAAATTAACTTTGATTGTGAATGTCCCACTGGGAGTTTTCATAGGATTTACTGCTGGAATATTCCATTAACAAACAGAAGATTATATTTATGAGAATTTATTATCTTAGCATCATAATATGATAACAATCCATGTTAGGGGATGTGGATTATAATGGAATTATCTCTGACTGCCAGCCAGGTCTGGTTCCAAGGATGAAACCTCAGGGATCAATTGCTTAAGCCAAGAAGAATCCTTCCATTACTATCTCCATTTATAACATGGCTAGAAGTATTTATAAGTAAGGAGTCTGTAGTCACACGATTTTTGTAAGCTGAGGGTTTATTGTTTACTTTTTTAATTTAGTTTTGTAAGTCACCTTACTTC
This sequence comes from Protopterus annectens, assembly GCF_019279795.1. Lineage (NCBI taxonomy): Eukaryota > Metazoa > Chordata > Ceratodontiformes > Protopteridae > Protopterus > Protopterus annectens. Next base: position 476,766,160 of record NC_056728.1, read on the forward strand.
ACTAGGTTTGATTCTTTATTTTGTGACTGTAGGATGAAGTTTTGTGGTTATTTATTTACTAAGATAGTTATGTATATATGTATGTATTTACTTATTTTTGGTATTTGTAGATATCGCTTTTATTTTGTGAGGTTATGTTGTCTTGTATAATTTCCGTTTACTTTGTCTAAGATAAAACAAGAGAATGAATGATATATGTTTTTTCAAGGCTGTAGAAGTTGTAATATTCCAAAAATGATAGAATGAATACATTGTTAGGGTATGGGTTATGCTGTGATGTGTTGACAGATGTTGGAATTTGGTCATAAAGTTAAAACCAGAATGATCACATACAATGAAGTGTGTATAGATGGACATAACCCCTAACCTGACTTTGAACTATTACTATTACATGATTTTTTATTCTGTTTTAATGATTGTCATGCATTTATTTTTGTTACTTTTTCTCATCCAACTGCCTCTTGCCTATCTTGTCGTGCTACAAATGTTTATGCCTATCTGTTCTCTGATGAGAGGAGAATACTGTGGCTTCATCCAGGCAGCCATTTTCCTTTTTCTGTTTCAAGTCCCTCCCCTCATGACTGATATGAATTTTTTCAGCTAGTTTTGCTCCCACATAGTCCTGAACATCATCTGCCCCCAATGACTCTTCTTACTTGCTTGGTTACCTATCCCTTCTATTTCCCCCAGAATTACTCCAGTTAAGACCTGGAGCCAGCAAGGATATGTAGGTGCCCTGGGGCAGGTTCATATGGCTGCTGTGGGAATGTTTTAACCTATTAATCCCCACTGTTACACCCATCCAGTAACACCCTGCAATGAGTGATAGAGCTGTAGTAGCCCTCACTTCTAAAACGGGCTGATTTCAGCCAATATTCTGCCCACCCTGAGGCAGCACCATGCTGTTGTTTCCTTGGTCTGCACTAGGAAAATCCACCACATGAATGTGTTCCAGTTGTGTGCACCCCCCTCCTCAGATGGGCATGCCCGCTGTCCCAGTCTGCTTCATCAACTACTCGATCCGCATTTCAACTCTGCTCTCCTAGGCATATTTTCAGGGCTGTCTCCCTTTATATCACCTGTGCAAGCTTACCAATGTGCATACTCACAGATGAGAAGGACTGTTATGTCTTCCCTGTGAATGTCTGTACCCCTACAAATGCATGATGACGGTAACAGTATATATGTGACTTGGTAGAGCTGAGTGTATATGCTCAGCCCTTGCACTCTATGTTATGTTGCTCTGTCTCAAGTAGGTGATGGCACTGTGACAGGTTGTACCACCTCCCCCCTCAATCCCAGCTATCATCAACTCCTACCCTCACTAGCTGCTCCAGTGATTCAGTCACTGATTCATCACAGGTTTTCTGGGTTACAGTCAGACCCAGCAATGATAGTCCTACTTCTTACTGGTGTTTATACATTAATTATAGCTTCATTGTATGCAGTTACTAACAACTTTTGTAGTTCTGATTTTTGAATAATATTGTACAAAAGATTTGTATTCTTTTTATGTAGTTTGAACATCCAATCTCAACTGTGGGTTAGTATTGTGTTAGTGATTTGTACATAGTTTTATTGTGTTAGTTTTCTCCTAAATGCATTTTTTTACTTTTTCATCACATAGTTGCATTACCTGTTTTAAAGTTTTCATCTGCACATTTAGTTACTTGTCTGTATGAACTTCAAAAGTATTTATGGCTAAATGCAGCTTCGAAACTTTCAGCAAACCACTGGCTTGATATACTTTGCTCTTGAAGGATAGCTTTTGCGGATATGCAGGTGGTAAATTTATGTTATAAATGATGGGTTGAAATGACGGTCATAGAATGAGCCTCCATGGCTTTGTGTTCCCAGTATTTGCATTTGAATGAATAGGGTTCATACTTGAAAGATGTATATTGTCTGTGGTATAAATGCAAGCAGAGCACTGCTTCTGTTTAGTTTCAGTTTATAAACTGTAGATTTGTGTTTCAGAAATTGCAGTGCAGCAGGTTTTTGATGTACAAATCAGATGGGAGGTACTATACTGGATGATGTCTTGGTATGGTACAGATGGTTGATTGAAGTTATTTCCCATGAACTGAGGTTTCATTTTAAATGTCTTTGTACAACATGAATATGAAGCAGCTTTGCAGAAGAGGAGTATGACAGTTTCACTCCTTTCATTGTTAACTGGTTTCACAGCTGCAGCTAGAGTTTCTGTAACATAGAAGTGAAGGGGGGGGGGGGGCATTTTGCTATTTTATTTACTTTTTTTGTGAAGTGGATCATATTTTACTCAGATAAAAGTGCAGTGTGAAAGTCAAGTATATGCTTATTGTTGAGTATTTAAGCTGAAATGAGGTTTAGTTTCTTGAATATCAATCATTTCCCTTTTTTCCTATATGATTTTCCCATGTCTGCAAATCTTCAAACCTGCCCCATACAGAGTTGAGCCCATTTCTTCCTCCCATTTTGAGTATCCCCAGCACAGGGACTGGAGTCTTTTGGAAAGGTCATAATCTAGACAGCTACAGTGGTTGTGTTCACCCTCAATGGCATCCAAGCAATGAGTGTATACCTATATGTATTATAAGCCCTAACCCCTCCCCTGCATAGGGGATATGGAATGTGCATGACCACGACAATCACTGTGCCTTCCTCCATGTGAGTTCACACTCTCATTCACCAGTGAGGAAGGTTACTGCATACGTGGCTCCTTGAACAAATTCCCTTGTGTCACCACCCCTCTTCCAAGGGCTTCTGAAATTGTTGGGCCCCATTCTGTTCTCCGCAATACTGCCAAGTCCAGCCACTGAACACCAGCTCCAAAGGTCATTCAAGCACCTAATCAAACCCAGGTCACCTGGGTTGTAGTCAGGGTTTTATCCTAATACGGTAGTTGCGCTATTACTAATTTGATTTTGAACTGAAATATGCTCTGTGAGGAAAGACAATTGGCGGTTACTCTTCCTTGCTTAAAAGTGACTAGGGCTGTAGCAAGGGTTTGTGTATTATAGAAAAGAACAGGCTAATTATAATTTGTTTAACCTTTTAGTATTGTACAGTATATTTTACATTTCTATTAAAAAGTGCATTGTGGAGGTCCTGAATATGTTTTTGACTAATGATTTATGCTGAATCGAAATTATTTAAAGTGTTTTGCCAATGTTTCTGTATACATCTTGGCATTTGATGAGTCAAGTGCTGTGATGCATTTTCCAGCTTGCTCTTCTTTACTTTTCGGGATATTTTTTAAATAAAAAGCTTTGTAAACTTTTATTTAACCACAACCCAAAAAATGTTTGCTTTTCCATTTGTGATGTTACCATAGAGTAATGTGAAAGACATCCATAGATGCATGCGCAGTGGTGCACCCATTAAAGTCTATAATAGACGCAATTGACGCTTGTCCTATGCCTCCATCACTGAGGTTAAAGTTCCTTGTTTTCCTTAGTGACGTTAGTGCAAGGAAATTGCAACTTTTAAAAGTAATTTTATTGCCTGTAGTTTTTTAGGAAAAAGTAGTCCCTTTTTTATTTGTAGTAGAATATTTCACATACTGAACTTTTAGAAATGGATATATAATAGTCTGTGAATATGTGTATCTGACTGTTAATCTGTGCTTGTGTGTGCATGTGCGTGTGTGTGTGTGTGTGTGTGTGTGTGTGTGTGTGTGTGTGTGTGTGTGTGTGTGTGCGCACGTGCATCTTTGTGCCTGTGTGTGAGCACAGGAATACATTAGAATGCACTTTTAAGCATGTCTTGCAGTCAGTCAGAACTTCCATCTGCTAACCATTTTACAATAAGTTGCAATGCCAGAAAAAACAGAACAGCCTCCAAACTTGAAGCCACATACAGAAGTGTATTCTTCATATTAACTGTCAAACATCTGGAAGCTTGACAGCATTAAAAAAGACCATCAATTTCATACTGCAAAGCCATACTCAGAATCCAAGAAGTACATTTTGTTACAGTCATCTATTTGAGTCATCAACATTGTAGCCAACTCTAGCTCTATTTCAAACATTATTACTTTAATATTAGCAGCTGAAGGGTAGACCAATTGTTTGCATTTTTTAGTAATTGATTTTTCAGTAACCAATATAATAATATCTAGCAAGATTTTTTCAAATATTCTTTATATTTATCACTGCTGTAGTAGCATAACCTGGGTTATATCCTACACAGGATATAACAGCAGGACAGCTTCCAAAGCTTCAGGGCACCCTCCATGCACCAAAACCATTAGTCGGGTCAATCTGGGTTGACTAAAAAGACAGATATGAGCATCACGCCCTTTGGAGCTTTCCTGCCACCAAAGAGAGCTCTCCTCTGCGGGCTTTCAAGGATTGATGGCTGGCTTGTGCTGTTCCATTGCTGGGCAGATAAGTTGTTGTTGTTGTCTTTCGGCTTTTCCCAGTTAGGGGTCACCACAGCGGAACTCTGGTATGCTAATGATTGGCAGTAGATTTTGACGAACGCCGAGGTGCCAGCTCGACGCTCAACCTTCAACGAAGACAACCTTCCACATATTATTTTTATTATTTTAATTTATTTTGCTATGTGGGAAAGTACGTTTAAGCTAGGAATATGTATTCATTGGCTGTCATGTGACTTTGCAATACTTTTAAACAAGAACATACATGCTTTTGTATTTGGTAGTTTAAAAGTTGATTTAAACATTCTAAAACCATTTGCTTTGTGGAGAAACTGTGTATAGATTACTTTCTTGGGGGCTGGTGATGTGTATTAGAGTACATTTTATTGTGTTTTTGTTGTGAAAAGTCACTTTATACTATTTTTTAATATTTTACCAGCTTGTGCTGCTCAATATCCTTGGGAAAGTGGTACCATTTTCAATTTGACCATGGAACAAACTACCGGTCCCATGGTCGGTCCTTCTTCCAGCCACAAAAAGGAAACATTAACTAAACAGCCTTTGCCACCACAGCAGACTAGCAATTTGTTTCAGCTGCAGGTAGATGACACTGATGTAGCCAAAGCTGGTTCCTCAGATCATTCATCTTTTTCCCCAGATCCATCTGGTATTGCCCATACAGCCACTATGGAACAGGGGTTGGCCACATCCTCTGTGGCTGTGGGGTCCATTCAGTAGACAATGGAGAACCACATTTGTCAGTGTTGGGAGAAGGGGCAGGGAAGGTGCCCCTGCTTAAACAGAATGTTGTGCTATTAAAAATCATGTTTGCCTTAATTTTCATGTCAAAAAGAAACAGAAAACTGAACATATATCTTCTGCTCCAGCTTCACTGAACAGGAGTAGTTTATTTAGTCTGGCTCAGGGTCTTGTACAGGCTATTAATCCTTCTTATCAGGTGTTTTCTCGTAAAAGAAAAATGAATTACTGTTTTTCTCAAGAGATTAAAGGTTTTGAATCTGGAAAGGAATGTGATAGGGCAGATGCAGGTTTATCTCCTAAGAATTCTGATTCAGACTCAGAAGAAAGCATGTTATCTGAATCTCTCTGTCAAGGATTCTCTTTCTCTGAGATTATTGCCAGGATGCACCAGTGTTTTCAATGGGGGAACACTGAGGTTTCTCAGTTCCTCAGAAAATACTATGAGTTGTTCCAACTGGAATTCCCAGAACTTTCTGCCATCCCCAGTGCTGCCAGCATTGGAGGATGTGTTTGTCACAACCTGTGTTTTACCTGCTAGCCAGCCTGCTGCATCTAAGAAAGCAATTGAATGTACAAAGTTTCTCAATCTTTGAAATCTCTGTACACTCCTCCCACAGCTAACCCTGCAGCTATAGCTTTAGTCAATTCAGCTGCTGCCAAGTCTATGTTAACTCTAATCCCACCCCTTTTGAAGAATGGTAAAACAGTTAGTAAGTTTGGGGAAAAACTGTGGGCTGCTGCAACTTTAATTTTTAGAATTTTGAATTGTCAGGCTCATATGTTAAAATTTATTCTAATTGTAAAAGTATGAGAAATGTTTTAAATGCAGGTCTTTACTGTGAGGAGAAATCTGCTTTGTGTGGTTTAATTTATTCTGTTTGTCAGGTAACTACTCATTAGTTTGTAGATAATATATCCAGGGCTGCTGCCACTGGTACAGTGTTGAGAAGGGTTGCATGGCTGCATTCTCAAAACCTCCCAGAGGATGTAAATTGAGATTTTAAATTCACCTTTGGATAGAGATTTAGATTTTGGTCCCTCTGTTGCTGAGGTTATCAAACGTGATAAAAGGGGTAAGCTAATACAGGGGAATCTCTTCTTTTACAGTCCTCCCTCTGTTAAATTTCCAAGGGTTTTTCTATTCTGTCATTCAGTTTTGCTAAAAACAAAATAAACAGTCTCAGCAAAATGGTGGTAAGCGGGCATTTAAAAACAATGTCTGGGAGGTTCTAAAAAGATAGCAGGAACCCTATCAAAACAAACAGCAGTCAAATAAGTCAGAATGATTATTTAAGGGACTTTTCCCACTCCCACCGCACCCCCCGCAGGTCCTTATCCCTTCCAGAAAGTCTATTGGACTTTTCTTTCCTAAACTTGCTTGTGATAGTGCCTAAGTTTAAAATGCTTTCACTGTGCAATCTCTTACACCTTCTTCTTCATTTGAGGTTTTTTTAGTAACCTTAGATTTAAAAGATGCTTGCCATCACATTCTTATCCATCCAATCTTCAGACTTTCTTAAGGTTTTAAATGTCTGGATCACATTATCAGTTTTCTGCCTTTTCCTTTGGGCTATCCACTGCTCCAAGAGTGTTCACAAATAGTCTAGCTCCATTTATAGAATATTACAGGCTACAGGGTGTCCACATTTTTCCATATTTAGATGACTTGCTTATCTTGGCAGAATCTTTTTCAAAGCATCAGAAATCTCTCACTTGGATGAGAGATCTCCTATGTAGGCTAGGATTCTAAGAGAACATCGAAAAGTCTTTTGTGACTCCATCAAACAGTTTTGTGTTCCTGGGGCATTTACTAGACACCTCAGTACAAAGAACCTTTTTTCCACAGAAAAAAAAAAAACAGATCTATATTTAGATCTTTTCCAGGAGTTTTCTACTCAAACATTTATCATTGCGAGAGAATACCTCAGGATTCCCGGTCTCATGGCTTCTATGATTCTTATGATACTTGTGGCAAGACTCCACATGAGAAAGATACAATGGTATCTGAAGTCACTTTCATCACACACCAACACTCATTATCTTTTCAGATACCAGTTCTGGGATCTGTGAGAAGAGAAATCACTTGCTGGAGACATCAAATATCACTGAATCCAGGTGTCCCCATCTACTGTTCTGCTCCTAAGCAATCAGTCACCACAGACAACTCAAACTTTGCTTGGGGAGCAATGTCAAAGGTGATAAAAGTGTAAGGTATCTGAGACAACAAAGACAAACATAAGCACATATATGTAAAAGAGATGCTTGCCTTTATGTAGGCACTCAACACTGTGAATCACTTTTGGTCCCCAGGACCATTTCAAGCTGTTGCAAACAATACCACAGTGATGTGGTACATAAGTAAGCAAGAAGGAACCAAGTCTTACCCCCTATGCGCTCTAGCCATGGCAGCTTGGGATATAGCATTTCAACACAATCCTACTCTACAGGTTTCCTATATTCCATCAGAGCAAAGTTGTGTGGCAGGCAAGCTAAGTAGGACAAAGTCAGACCCTCACAAATAGAAATTATATCAGATAATCTTCCAAGATTTTTTCCATCTGTGGGTAGTTCCTCAAGTAGACCCTTTTTGCCTCCTCACTGAACAAACATCTGGCAAAATTCTACTCCAGGACTCCATGCAAGAATGCCTGGAAGACAGGTGCCTTTCCTTTTCCTTGGACAGGAATGTTCCTGTATGCTCTTCTACCCTTTTTATTGATATCCAGAGTATTTCTGAAGATTCAGAAGAAATCACCCAAGGTCATTGTGGTGACTTCCTCCTGGCCAAGTGGGTCTTCCTTCTTCTGGAATTGGTTAGGGGCAATTACCACAAGCTTCCTCACAGACTAGATCTACTCACAAGGATGTTTGATACATCCGGATACCAGACAACTTCTGCTGGGTACCTGGATGATAGGATCATAATAACTTTTATGCACTTGGTTACTGAGAGCATGCAGCAAGTACTAATGGAGGCAAGAAAGATCGGCACTAGAAAGTAATACATTAGTAAATGGAAACGATTTTCTAGTTGGTGCCAACAACATATCCAACACCCATTTAAGACTTTCTCTGTTTTTACAATATTTGTGTGAGTTGCTTTCCTAGGGTCTGTCTTACTCCTCTATCAAGGTTCATTTGTCAGACATTTAAACGTCTGCCCAAGGATCACCCTCTTTCAAGGCATTCCTATGACAAAATGTTTTTAAAAGGGGTAATGCATTAGAGATCTCCAAGAAAACTGGTGTCTCCTTCTTGGCATCTTAAGTTTGTATTAGAGAAGCTAACACTTGCTCCATTTGCACCAGCTGATCTGGCTGACTTGCGGTTCTTAACATGGAAAGTAGTTTTACTGATTGCTCTGACCACTATAAGTAGAGTATCTGAGTTGCAAGCTCTTATAGTCGATTAACCTTATCTCATTTTCCACAGAGACATCGTTTCCTTGAGAACTAATCCTCTTTTTATGCCTAAAGTGGTATCCAAGCTTACGTTAAGCTAAACTATCTATCACCCTGTGTTCTTCCCTGAACCCCAAAATGATGGAGAAAGTATACTTCATAACTTGGCTGCCCACAGACAGCTCAGGAACTATCTTGATGGAACTAAATGCTTCAGATCTTCTGATCACCTGTTTTTTAGGTGAAGGTAAAAATTAGAAACAGCCTGAGACAAAGCAGACTATTTCCAAATAGCTGTCTTGAGCTATTACTATTTTTTATTCCTACCCACAGCAAAACTATTCCAGGCAGAGTCAATGTGCATTCTACCAGGGCCTTGGCTTTATCTATGCCTTTTTGGAAAGGGTTAGACTCTAGAAATATTCTAGAAACAGCAATGAGGTCCTCTACTTACTTTTACAAAGCACTACAAGCTAGATTCCCTCTCCAGGTATAAGTCAAGCTTTGCTAGGACCATTCTCCAGGGAGTCCTGGGCTTTTCTCCTTCTACCTCCCAGTTGTTCTAAGCTTTGGTAATCTACCCATATAACTTAAGCTACTGCAGCAGTGATCAATGTGATGAACATAGTACAGTTGTATAAGGAAACTTACATAATAGATATATGAATGATCACTGCTGCAGTAGCCATTCTCTCTCTCTTAATCCCCCTTGTTTTGGTGTGTTTCTTGTGCCAGGGTGTGGACATATTTTTTGTTCCTAGCAATGTTCTGTCAGGGCTCAGCCTCCCCCTCTCAGTTGGCATGAACGCTTTGAAGGAATTGGCAGCCAAACCTGCCGTTTTAGTCAACTTAGCTCAGCCTGATTAATAGTTTGGGCACATAGAAGGTAGCCTGAAGCTTTGAAAGCTGGCTGGCTCTTATATCCTATGCAAGATATAACCTATATAGCTTAAGTTACTACAGCAGTGATCATTTGAATAGCTATTGTTATAGTAAGTTTACTTACATGACTGCACTTTCTGCTTAATGTTGTTTACATTTGTTATACTAATCATTATTATTCTTACCAGGCCAAATTTATTCACATACTTCATGGAACTCTTATTTTAGTAGTACTAACACGGGGCACTTACCAAATATATGATGGAAATCACCTTAGCTTGCGGGTATTATACCTCCAACAATTTGGATTTATTGTGAGAAGCATTCTAGGAAGTCTGACTGAAGTGTAAAGATCTTTAAACAGACATTGCCAACCAAAAAAGAAATGAAATTTCAAGACCTGGTAGTATAAGTTCCCCTGTTCTTGCTGAGTTATTGATATACCTACATGTCTTTCCCACATCAGTCAAAATATACTGGTCTCACTTGATTTCATTCCACAAAGTTCCTTAGATAAAGTGCTAATACTTTTTCCCCTTGTGGTTCTGTTTCTGCTTTATGTCAAGCCACCATGCTCATTCCTTTCCCTTGAAAGTATGTAACTGGACGTTTTTTAAAGATGTCGACAGTAAATTAGTTACTTCTTGTGGAATCATATATCCCTCTATTAACTTCTTTAAATTAGTCCCATGTTACAGGAATAATATCCTGCATTAACTGTTCCCAGTGTAAAGCAATTTTGGAAATCTGTGCAAATTTCTTATGACTTGCCCAATTTGTATTCCCCATCACTGTGCTAGATTAATAGGAAAGAACTCCATGTCCCATTTACCCATATTAGCCTTTTTTATTACCTCTGTAAACAATTAATTAAGTCCATAACACTTTATCTTCAAGAACTCTTGTATTAAACATTGCATAAAAAATTTCTCTTCCCTTCTGTACTTTAAAATTAAAGCTGATCCCTAATAAAATATTTAAGCTTGCTGCCATACTGTACATCTCAAAGTATGAGACACCCAGTCCTGCAACACCTATTGGAGAAGTGACTGTGTTCCAGGCCACTCTCGTTTTTTGTCCTGCCAAAAGAGATTTATATGTAGCCTTCCATAAATTAATTAAAAATTATTTTGGTAGAACAAAGGGAAGACCTTGTGAGGCAAATATTATATATATATATTATCAAAGGAAACACAAACCACTATACTTCTTGTATTCTTTATGCCACATCCAAACAAATTCCCTTCCATTGTTGATACGGATCCTTAAACTTCCCAAAAATACTCTTCCATGTTAATCTCACAGATCATTCTAATGTGTCTGCTAACTTTAAACCCAAGTAGGTTATATGGTTAACTTCTGTCAGAAATGGATATTCTGCAACTATTGCCTGTGAGGGAATATAATTTATACATATAGTTCTTACTTTTGGTGTATCGACTTCTATAAACTGCTAGTCTTCCATATTTTTCCCCAATAAACATCTTTATTAAATTATCACATATGACACTGGCAATCTCACATTTATATAAATGAAAAACAAACAACAGTGATACCACTTTAGTTGCAAACATTATACATCACTTATAATCTACCCAGTCATTGTCAGTTAAGCATTATATGGCTCATTCAAATTCTGCCTCTTAAACCTTGTTTCTTCTTTACAATATGTTGTTCCCACAATTCCCATTTTTTCCTGTGTAATTTGCTCCTTTCCTTTTCTAAAGATCCCAAGTCCAGTTGTTTCATCTCTGTTACAATATTCACTACTTCTAGTAAAGTTGGTCTAGACTTTGATTTCCATTTTCTAGTAATTGCTTTTCTTGGCAGCAACCATAATTAGACTCATCAAGGCTTTACTATGTCTAGGCAATTCCGATTCTGTATCATAGCTCAAAAAAATCATCTCCCCAGTCAACCCAATCCACTCACCAATCATCTCTGACAAAATGGTTCACAGGAAATACCTAAAGTCTGCCAGCTCATTACACTCCCAAAAATATGTTTCCAGCCACCTCTTTCTTGCCCATCATGCCTCCAACATTTGCTATCTACCTGAGGAAAAATTCCTTGGAGTCTACTTGGGGTATAAAAATACCTATGTAAACACTTCCCGGCAAAGATTCTAAATCTTCTAGACTTTGTTCCATATTTGGGAGATATACATGCATCCCCCATTGTCTCTTTGTGAATTGCCTATCCATTGTCTCGCGTCCATATTATCTTGTCAAAAGATGACAATATCGAACAGCATAGACATCGAAAATGCCGTACATCAAAACTGTTCTTGTGGGGGGCTGCACTCCCTGCTAATTATATATACCAACTCCGAGATCGCAGTACAGTGAGGAAAGAGCAAATTTTCTCATCCCCACTGTACCATGATCCCACAACAACACTTTCGATGTATGGCATTTACAACATTATTGCCGTTCGATATTTTCAACATGCGATAAGGTGAAGTAGACCCCATTGTCTCTTCCCAGTCCTTTCTAAGCTCCTCTGATTGATTCTTATAATTATTGTGCAATATTTTATATGCTCTACTAATTATTCCTTTTTTAGTGGCAGCTTCTGTTCTAGATTCTATTAAAAACATCACCAGTGCTGGTCTTTCATTTAGAACCCTTCATTTCTTTCTCTTTGCGTATACTCTAATATCAATCCCTGACAGGGAAGGCAATCTCTAACCTGCAGTCCAAATAAGTTATTGGCCTCTTCCCATTCTATTACCTTTCCCTTTCTAGTTATTTGCTCCCAATACCTTGGTTCTTTTGCAAGTTTTCTCCAATAAATTCCAGACCCATCTTTCCTTATTATCTGTATCCCTAACCACAGGCATCCCTATTGACAAAATCTCTTTTCTCCATTCTCATGCTGGTTTAGTTCTTAGAACACTCCCTGCTATTTTATGAATATAATACTCGGCATGATTCTTGTTATTCTCCTTAAGAGTCTGCATCCAAAATCCCAGTCTCTCCTTATTTCTTGAGCTTCCCCCTGTATCATCATCATTCCTTTCTACTTTGAATTATAGTTTTTCTGCTTGTGCTATGTATAAAGAGCCTTAACTGTGTTGCTCTAAAATACCCCCTCAAATTAGGTAATCCTAGTCCATCTTATTCTATTGGAAAAATCATTTTATCCCACTTGACCCTTGCTGTCTTCCCCAAGTCTTCCAGATTTATCTAATTTCTGAATACTAACAGCCAAATGCTACTCTGAATCAGATAAACATAATAAAATATAATGTATAGAGTTGACTGACACCCAATTTTTTTCAACACTCAGAGGTTTTAGGTGGTACTAAATAAAATATGTAGAGTTCTCCTGCTGAAGTTATTTCACAAAGCATCACAGAGAAGGTAAGCTGGCTACCAGCGGCCCGGAGTGGTTCATTTTACTGCCATCTTCACCTGAAGTTTTGAACATGTCACTTTTCCTCAACACAGTGTACAACTTTGCTTTTCATGTACATCAGTCTATTCAGTTAACATCCCTGAGCCATCTCTTAAATGCAGGAGCAAAGCATTCGGATGTTATAGACATTGTGCTGTTCTGGAGGAAGCATGGAAAACAGGAAGGAATGGTGCCTAAATGTTAACCTTCAGGGACAGGAACACTTCTCAGTGTGGCAGCCAGCTGCTGTTTACTAACCTATCAAGCATCTGATGCAACTGGAAAATAGCAGAACAGTGCAGGAAGGCAGGAAGTATAGAGGATACAGCAGGAAACTGTGCCCAGGTGATAAACTGAAGGCTTGGGGACACTTCAGCACAGCTTACTGAAGTCACCTTTTCTGCAAACTTTGATATGACTGGGAAAATAACAAAAAGTGCAGGAAAACAATAAAATGTTGGGATACAGGAGGGAAAAATCACCCAAACACTGACCTGGAGGCTTGGGAAGGTTTCAAAACTTCAAAATGTGGTCACATTCTATCCTTGCAAGTATTTACTACAACGTTGAGAATTCCTCAGAAATACAGGATGACAGGCAGTGTAGTGATACAGGAGAAAACTGTGACCAGACATAAGCTTGACTGTGAACACTTCAATACTGCAAACTATAGTCACCTGCAACCTCTGTAAGCATTTAGTTGTTGTTTGTCTTTCGGCTTTTTCCCAGTAAGGGGTCGCCAGAGCGGAACTCCGGTCTGCTAATGATTGGCAGTAGATTTTTACAAAACGCTGAGGTGCCAGCTCGATGCCCAACCTTCAATGAAGGCACTCCCATTTACGCACGCATGTCTTTCGAACGCTACCCAACTGCAGGGAGGACATGTAGACTCCACACAAAAGGCACTCCCAAGCCATGCCGAGAATCGAACAGGAGAACCTCTTGCTGTGAGGTAACAACGCTACCAGCAAGAGGTTTAAGCATTTATTACACTGCAGAAATAGAAAAGTGAGGACATCTGGACTCATCCAGTTGTTTCCAGCTCAGATGTGGGCTGGAAAGGAATGATGTCTTTCATAATCTGAAGGATATCCATCACTAGCTGTAGCCTCCTATTAGAAATGTAAAAGGTAGAATGCTCATTGTCATGTGATATATTTGTGAACATTTCGCAGTGCATTTACTGAAACTCACTGATAATGTTATCTGCTTAAAGAACTATGGTGTGACATATATAAAACTGCACACACTGTCAGTCAATTTATTCTGTTTTACCCCTACAGTCTGGATATGAAGGGAGTGGATAAAATAATGCCAGCTATTATAGTTTTGGAAAGGAACAGATTGTGAGTCAGACATGAAAAACTGATGTACTAAAGCTGCTTGGAGGTAGAACTGATGTTCTGTTGTTTCTGCTACTTTAATTACTGCTTCATTGCTGCCTTAGCCAGGTGTGCTGTGCAGGTGCTACTCACATGATTATTCTGTGATACAGTAAATGGTATGTACCAGCTAAATTCCTTGACTGGGACTACAAGTACCTGAGACAGAACAGTTCATCCCAGCTTTGTGAAACTAGGACCTCATTTCTAAGCACTGGCTCAGTTAACTTCACTTCTGCATACACAGTGAGCATGTTTATTGGCTGTTCATGTTACACACAGTGTCCTATGGGCTCCTCCCCAAAGCAGACCGAATTATAATAAAATAATTTGTACTACTTAGAATATATTAAAAATGTTCATCATATTGATCACAGCTGTAGTAACCTTAGCTATATGGCTTCTAGCCTACCAAAGATATAACAGCTGGCCAGCTCCTAAAACTTCAGGGTATCTTCTATGCGCCAAAACTGTCAGGCAGTTCAAGCAGGGCTGACTAAAAGACAGTTTGGGGGACCAAGCCCTTCAGAGCTTTTCTGCTGCCAAAGAGTATGCTCCTCTGAGGCTTTTGAGGATCAGTGGTCAGCTTGTGCTGTTCTTTGTTGGGCAGGTAAGTCAAGTCAAAGTCAAAGTAAACTTTATTGTCATTTAGATCTGCATATAGTGCAACTAAACAAATTGATGTTGCTTTGTTCCCAGAGCAAGAAACATACTTACATACAGTTACTATTTAGTAATACTAGGACAGACACAATCATTACATGTATATAAATGTGCCATTTAGGGTATTGCACAAGTAGATATTACACAAACTTGAATTTTCACATTTACAGGTACATGTGAAGCAAAAATATTGCATAGTGTATTGCACATTCAAGTTTCAGGACAGATGAAGATTTGGATATTGCACTAAAGTACGCTACTAGTAGTAGTGACCTTAGAATAGATGGACATGAGAGTATGTCATTTACTGGATTAGTCAAGAGAATATTCAGTTAATTGGTTGAAAGAGCCGAATGGCCTCTGGCATGCCTCTTGTTAGGGTTCAGCAATCTGGTGGATAAGGGAAAAAAGCTTCTGTTGAGCCTGGAAATCTTACAGTGCATGCTGCAGTAATGTCTACCTGAGGAAAGGTGGGAGAACATACCACAAGCAGGGTGAGTATGGTAATTTATTATCTTTCTAGCTCTTCCAGTACATCGAGATTCATGTAAGTCATCCAAGGATGCCAGTGGAGAGCCAATGTTTCATTCCGCTGCTGTTACTACTCTCTGGAGAACCTTATGATCTGAGGCATTACAGTTCCTGTACCATACAATGATGTTGTTTTTCAGTACGCTCTCGATGGTTCCCCTATAGAAGACTTGGAGGATGGACTGTGACAAGTTTGCTTTCCTCAGTTTCCTTAGGAAGTGCAAACATTGATGTGCTTTTTGACAGTTTGGTTGGTGTGTACCAACCAAGACAGGTCCTCTGATATGTGTATACCCAGGAACTTTGTGCTCTTGACTCTTTCTACTGCTACTCCCTCGATTTCCAGAGGTTGATGTGTTCCCCGAGACCTCCTAAAATCCACAATCAGTTCCTTGGTCTTGCTGATGTTCAGTGCCAGATTGTTGCTGTCACACCAGCCAAGCAGATGTTCCATTTCACTCCTATATGCTGTTTCTATGCCATTCCTGACAAAACCTATGACTGTGGTGTCATCTGCGAAGTTGATAATTCTGCTGGATTCATATCTAGCTACATAGTCATGTGTAAACAAGGTGAAAAGTAGAGGATGCGGGACACAGCCCTGTGGTACACCTGTGTTTAGAATTATGCTTTTAGAGCTATTATTTCCCACACATACCTTTTGGGGTCTGTGGTGCTGCGGTAGCGTTGTCGCCTCACAGCAAGATGTTGTCGCGTTCGATTCTCAGCTAGAGCGTCTTCTGTGTGGAGGCATGCGTGAATAGGCGTGCCTTCGTTGAAGGTTGTGCATCAGGGCTGGTAACTCGGCATGTAAAAATCCACTACCAAACATTAGCGGACCGGAGTTCCACTGTGGCGACCCCTAACCGGGATAAGCCGAAAGACACAACAACCTTTTGGGGTCTGTCTGTGAGAAAGTCTAGTATCCAATTGCACAAGGGGGTGTTGATACCAAGTTGGATTAGTTTCATCACTAGGTTCTGGACGATGACAGTATTAAAGACAGAACTGAAGTCAATGAATAATATCCTGACATAACAGTCCTTATTTTCCAATTGAGTCAAGGTTCCATGAAGTGCTAAAGAGATGGCATCTGCTGTGCAGTGGTTTGACCCATAGGCAAACTGCGTTGTATCTAGTGTTGCAAGTATGCTTGCTGAGATGAGTTCCCTTTGGGTAAAAAATATTTCCATTTTCAAATAATTGTTTGTGTTGTATCACTTTCCTTTTCAGGAAAGTTAATTTAAAACTAGGAGGTTTGTGTTTGAATAGACTGTCACAAGACTGTATTCTACTTTTAAATGGGAGCACTCTTTTTTCCTGTCTGTTTAAAAGTTGTCTAAAGTAACAGAAACACTTTTTCTGAGTATAAATTGTGTTTATTTTATATTTTGGAGCTGGCAGTGTGTTTTAAAGTGCTTTTTACTGTGTTATTCTGTGAGAAAAGTTACTTTTAAAGACTTATAGTTTTTACCGTCATTTGCTGCTTGTCTTTCCTAGGAAAGAAACACCATTTTTGGCATGACCATGGAACAAATTATCAGTCCCACAGTTGGTCAGTCTTCTAATAACAAAAAGAAAAAGTTAAGCAACCAGCCTTTGCCACCACAGCAGGCTAGCAGTTTGCCTCAGCTACAGGTGGGTGATTCCTGTGTGGCCATTAGTTGTACCTCAGACCACTCATCTTTTACCCATGATTCCTCTAGTGCAGCACCTGCAACCACTATGGATCAGGGGTTAGCAACACCCTGTGTGGCTGTTGGGGTCCCCTCAGTGGGCAAGGGATCCCTCTGGTTCAGCACCTACAACCACTATGGACCAGGAGTTAGCCATGTCCCCTACAGCTGTTGAGGTTTCCTTATTGGGCAAGGAGAGCCACTCTTATCAGTCCTGGCAGAGGGAACACGTAAGGCTTCCCTGTTTTTTTTTTTAAATGCTTTTATTGAATTATCACTTGTGACATAGGCAAACTTACATTTATATAAAAATAATCAAACCATATTAACAAGTTCACATTTACAAACATTATATATCCTATATTTTTTCTATACAATACAATCAATCCAACATTATATAAATTGTTCAGTCCCTACCTTCTCTTAAACCTTGTCCCGCCTGCAAAACATTTTTCTGCATGTATTGTTCCCACAGTTTCCATTCTTTCTATGTAATTTACTCATACCTTTTTCGAAATATGCCAATTCCTTTTCATTTATCCATCCATCTACAAACCCTTTTCCCATTTTTTTTTTTTTTTACATGGGGTCGGTGTGTCACTTCAACAGTGACAGTCAACTAGAGCCAACGTATCTCTTTTACAATATTCACTACTTCAAGTATGGTTGGTTTAATAAAAAAAAGCCACGAAGGTAGAATCAATGAAAGCAAATGCTCCAAATAGCGTACACAGGATTTATTTGTCCGCTTTCGTAAAACACTTCATCAGAATGAAATACAAAGATAAAAAACACACATTAAATACACTCATTAATTGAATAATTAACTAATTAAACAGCAGTACTCAATTAAAAAAATTTTTAAGTAAAAAAAGAGGAAGCTACTTTCTGTTTGTCAGTAATATACAAATTACGATGTTTTAAAAAACATTTTAAATTAATACATTCATTCAACCCAGGTGGCCTGTCTGATTTTAACTTAATTTGCCAGATTGCTTCTCTTTGTTCAAGGTAACATTTGAAGTCCCCTCCCCTAGGATCAACAGAACAAACTTCTAACACTGTAAACAAAAATTTCTTAAAAGAAGAACAATTAATTGAATGCTTATATAAAGCATTGGTACAATCCCTAGATTTAATAGCATAAATGTGTTCCTTAATACGGGTGCTAAGTTTCCTAGTAGTCATCCCTACATAAAATGCAGGGCACCCGGAACAAAAAGAAATATAAACAACATTTGTCGTATTGCAGTTAACTAAGCCAGGTACCTCAATAGTATATTCAATAGTATTAACAGCTATATAGGGACTAACCATAATAAATCTACAGGCAGTGCATTGATGACAACAGTGCATGCCTTTTTTATTAGATACAGTACTTCTAACTGCACTTTTATTATTTTCCAAAATTTTTTTAAGATTGTATTCATTCCGAAACACAAATTTCGGTTTATCACCCAAAACTTTATATATGTCAGAATTACCCTTAATGACTTTCCAGTTATTAACCAAAATAGAAGAAAAGTAAAAACTGTCATCACTCATCTCGAATGAACAAATTAAATTAGAACCATTCAAACCAACAGACTTATCAGAAATAGGTCCAAAAGTACCACTAAATGGGGAACCTAAAATAGCAGGAAAATCCGTGAGGCGTCTATCATGAACTTTGTTGGCTGTTCTTTCTAAAAAAGTAGTATCATATCCTCTTTTAGAAAACAGTTCAATGATGAAATTAAATTCACTGGACAAATCACAATCTCTGGTGGTCATGCGACATGCCCGAATAAATTGGCCCTTAGGAATGTTTTTGATCATATATTTAGGATGCCCACTAGAAAAATGTAAATAACCGTTGGTAAATGTCTCTTTGCGGTGAATTTTGCTTTGAAATTGACAACTAATAGAATCCCAGCAAAGATGAATGTCCAAAAAATTGATGGCTGAACCAACATCACCCTTTGTAAATTTCAAAAAACTAGAAAATGAGTTCACCTCAATAATAAATTGATCAACAGTATCAGGTCCCCCCTCCAAAATGAAAACTAAATCGTCAATGAACCTGCAAAAAAATTCCACTTGAAATTTCTGTTTTAATAAAGGCATTGCTTCAAATTCCCACCAAGCCATAACGGTGTTAGCATAAGCTGGAGCGGCTGGGGAACCCATTGCCACGCCTCTTTTTTGTTTGTAATATTTGTCTCCAAACAAAAAGAAATTATTATGTAATACTATTTCAATAAACAAACAAATAGTATTGATAGTGGAAGTGGAAAAACATTGTTTTTCACACAGAAAACTGCGGACTGCCTCCACTCTGTCATCATGAGGGATGCAGGTGTAAAGAGACACAACATCGATGGTAAAAATAATGTGTTTGTTAACATCAAAAGAAAAAGTTTCAGAAAAAGTTCGTAACTTACTTAAAAAATGCCAAGAGTCCCTGATATAAGATTGCTGGTCCATCAATAAGGGTCCTAACATAGAATCGATAACTAAAGCAACCCCTTCAGTAACTGAATGGGGGAAGAAACAATCGGCCTAAAAGGAGGATCAAAACCATTTTTATGTGTTTTCGGTATTCCGAAAATTACACCAATCTTGGGCTCTGTGATGAAACAAAAATCGTACAACTCAAAAGTAATGTCCCCAGACATTAAACAATCATATAAATAAGAATGTATCATTCTAAATTGACGCTGTATAAAATATAAAGGAACCTGTTCATATTCTAAGACATTGTCCAACAGTTTCAACATACAAGTTTCATATTTCTCCTGACTCATGATAACAATGTTGGCCCCTTTATCACTTTTCATGAACCTAATTTGATTAGTTAATCTTTGTAATTCAAATAAAGCAGATTTTTTATGAACAGTCAAATTATGATGCATGTAACTGTTCTTACTAGATAAGTGATCACTAACATCTTGAATACATTGTTCTTGAAAAACCTTTAAAGTATGATGTAAAGTAGGGTTATAAGATGAAGGCTTAATAAGAAACTTATCTCTTTCATGTATATCGTGCATCAAATAAGATAAATTTAGTTTTCTAGTAAATTTCATGATATCTATTACTGTTCTACTATAATTACCCCTGTGTGATGGTACAAAATTCAGACCTAATTTCAAAACTTTCAATTGCACATCAGAAAAAACATAATCTGATAAATTAATGATGTTAAATAAATCCAAATCTTCTGTTAAATTTCGTCCCCCGAGGACGTTGACCACAAAAAAGTCCGGCTGCGTGTTAGTACAGTCTTTTTATAATGGTTTCCCTGATTTTTCTTGGAAGCACCAGTTGAAACAGAATCAGATGGAATGCTATAGGATTTACCATCATCAACAGCATCTTTATCTGCTGCATCAGTAACCAAACAATTGTCAGACATATTATTGTCAATAACAATCCATTCAGACGGATTGTTAACAGTAGAGGAAGCCACTGTACCTAAATTATCTATTTTTTTACCTTTGTTGAGTGGTCCAACAAAATGCCCCTTAGAAAATTTATCTTTAGAAGGCAAAACTTCATTACCGGATACATTAGAACCGGTAACTGTACTGTAGGACCTTTTATAGTAAGAAGAGGAAGAGCTGCTTTTACCTTTAAATGCGGCATCTTTAGTATGACTGACAAAATGGTCAAAAGCAGTCTTGTTCCTAAACAAAGTTAAGTCACGTGAAATTTTCTGTTGTTTACGAACAGTAACATCATTGGAATGTTGTTCTAAATCACGAGAAAACTGATGCATCAAACTGTTGAAATTATGTAAAGTTAACCTGGACTTTAAATGCCGTTCAAGATCAGTTATTTCTTTTTTAAGTACCGACATCTTTTGCCTGTTGTTATCAACCAAGAGTCTGAGAAAACGTATCCCAGACTCGGTAAAAAAGTTAACCAAATGCTGAAAGAACGGATTACTCAAATTAACTCAGTTAGGACATTTAAAAAACATTAAGCCTTTCGGAATAATACTGAGTTCAATGCACCGCATAAAGTAACAGTTTTCAGTATTGATGGATTTATACCTTTTTAAAAGCCTTAACAAGTGCTCTTGTTGTTCACCGAAATAATCCTGTTGTATTTCTTTTTGATGTTGAATGCTGCCACCAAAAGGATTTTCCGATAAGGACAATAGTTTCTCAATGGTAGGACTTCCAGAATCGTTGGCGCGTAAATGCGGACTCTGCACACAAGCATCAATGTCAACGTTACCAACGTTAGCATCTACAATGCTGCCCAAATCGATTACTGTGTCCATTTCCTCATAAACATCCGGTGGCGAGCTCAAAACAGGATTAACAGATTTACACTTTCTGTCACTAGCGTTCTCGACAAGAAATTTTAACGAACTTTGAATGTCCATCAAAGTCGTAACGAGCAAGATAAAAAACACACATTAAATACACTCATTAATTGTTCTTCTTTTAAGAAATTTTTGTTTACAGTGTTAGAAGTTTGTTCTGTTGATCCTAGGGGAGGGGACTTCAAATGTTACCTTGAACAAAGAGAAGCAATCTGGCAAATTAAGTTAAAATCAGACAGGCCACCTGGGTTGAATGAATGTATTAATTTAAAATGTTTTTTAAAACATCGTAATTTGTATATTACTGACAAACAGAAAGTAGCTTCCTCTTTTTTTTACTTAAAACATTTTTTAATTGAGTACTGCTGTTTAATTAGTTAATTATTCAATTAATGAGTGTATTTAATGTGTGTTTTTTATCTTTGTATTTCATTCTGATGAAGTGTTTTACGAAAGCGGACAAATAAATCCTGTGTACGCTATTTGGAGCATTTGCTTTCATTGATTCTACCTTCGTGGCTTTTTTTATTTACTTGGTTGCTTTCAGTGTTTTTCTTTGTTGGTTTATTGCGCACTGCCATGGCCGGGGTAGGTGAAGATCCGTTGATGAATGTTTCCATTCATCCTACACCTTCCAATGGTGACAGTAATTTGAATACCTTGCTCGTTACGACTTTGATGGACATTCAAAGTTCGTTAAAATTTCTTGTCGAGAACGCTAGTGACAGAAAGTGTAAATCTGTTAATCCTGTTTTGAGCTCGCCACCGGATGTTTATGAGGAAATGGACACAGTAATCGATTTGGGCAGCATTATAGATGCTAACATTGGTAACGTTGACGTTGATGCTTGTGTGCAGAGTCCGCATTTACGCGCCAACGATTCTGGAAGTCCTACCATTGAGAAACTATTGTCCTTATCGGAAAATCCTTTTGGTGGCAGCATTCAACATCAAAAAGAAATACAACAGAATTATTTCGGTGAACAACAAGAGCACTTGTTAAGGCTTTTAAAAAGGTATAAATCCATCAATATTGAAAACTGTTACTTTATGCGGTGCATTGAACTCAGTATTATTCCGAAAGGCTTAATGTTTTTTAAATGTCCTAACGGAGTTAATTTGAGTAATCCGTTCTTTCAGCATTTGGTTAACTTTTTTACCGAGTCTGGGATACGTTTTCTCAGACTCTTGGTTGATAACAACAGGCAAAAGATGTCGGTACTTAAAAAAGAAATAACTGATCTTGAACGGCATTTAAAGTCCAGGTTAACTTTACATAATTTCAACAGTTTGATGCATCAGTTTTCTCGTGATTTAGAACAACATTCCAATGATGTTACTGTTCGTAAACAACAGAAAATTTCACGTGACTTAACTTTGTTTAGGAGCAAGACTGCTTTTGACCATTTTGTCAGTCATACTAAATATGCTGCATTTAAAGGTAAAAGCAGCTCTTCCTCTTCTTACTATAAAAGGTCCTACAGTACAGTTACCGGTTCTAATGTATCCGGTAATGAAGTTTTGCCTTCTAAAGATAAATTTTCTAAGGGGCATTTTGTTGGACCACTCAACAAAGGTAAAAAAATAGATAATTTAGGTACAGTGGCTTCCTCTACTGTTAACAATCCGTCTGAATGGATTGTTATTGACAATAATATGTCTGACAATTGTTTGGTTACTGATGCAGCAGATAAAGATGCTGTTGATGATGGTAAATCCTATAGCATTCCATCTGATTCTGTTTCAACTGGTGCTTTCAAGAAAAATCAGGGAAACCATTATAAAAAGACTGTACTAACACGCAGCCGGACTTTTTGGGGGTCAACGTCCTCGGGGGACGAAATTTAACAGAAGATTTGGATTTATTTAACATCATTAATTTATCAGATTATGTTTTTTCTGATGTGCAACTGAAAGTTTTGAAATTAGGTCTGAATTTTGTACCGTCACACAGGGGTAATTATAGTAGAACAGTAATAGATATCATGAAATTTACTAGAAAACTAAATTTATCTTATTTGATGCACAATATACATGAAAGAGATAAGTTTCTTATTAAGCCTTCATCTTATAACCCTACTTTACATCATACTTTAAAGGTTTTTCAAGAACAATGTATTCAAGATGTTAGTGATCACTTATCTAGTAAGAACAGTTACATGCATCATAATTTGACTGTTCATGAAAAATCTGCTTTATTTGAATTACAAAGATTAACTAATCAAATTAGGTTCATGAAAAGTGATAAAGGGGCTAACATTGTTATCATGAGTCAGGAGAAATATGAAACTTGTATGTTGAAACTGTTGGACAATGTCTTAGAATATGAACAGGTTCCTTTATATTTTATACAGCATCAATTTAGAATGATACATTCTTATTTATATGATTGTTTAATGTCTGGGGACATTACTTTTGAGTTGTACGATTTTTGTTTCATCACAGAGCCCAAGATTGGTGTAATTTACGGAATACCGAAAACACATAAAAATGGTTTTGATCCTCCTTTTAGGCCGATTGTTTCTTCCCCCCATTCAGTTACTGAAGGGGTTGCTTTAGTTATCGATTCTATGTTAGGACCCTTATTGATGGACCAGCAATCTTATATCAGGGACTCTTGGCATTTTTTAAGTAAGTTACGAACTTTTTCTGAAACTTTTTCTTTTGATGTTAACAAACACATTATTTTTACCATCGATGTTGTGTCTCTTTACACCTGCATCCCTCATGATGACGGAGTGGAAGCAGTCCGCAGTTTTCTGTGTGAAAAACAATGTTTTTCCACTTCCACTATCAATACTATTTGTTTGTTTATTGAAATAGTATTACATAATAATTTCTTTTTGTTTGGAGACAAATATTACAAACAAAAAAGAGGCGTGGCAATGGGTTCCCCAGCCGCTCCAGCTTATGCTAACACCGTTATGGCTTGGTGGGAATTTGAAGCAATGCCTTTATTAAAACAGAAATTTCAAGTGGAATTTTTTTGTAGGTTCATTGACGATTTAATTTTCATTTTGGAGGGGGGAACCTGATACTGTTGATCAATTTATTATTGAGGTGAACTCACTTTCTAGTTTTTTGAAATTTACAAAGGGTGATGTTGGTTCAGCCATCAATTTTTTGGACATTCATCTTTGCTGGGATTCTATTAGTTGTCAATTTCAAAGCAAAATTCACCGCAAAGAGACATTTACCAACGGTTATTTACATTTTTCTAGTGGGCATCCTAAATATATGATCAAAAACATTCCTAAGGGCCAATTTATTCGGGCATGTCGCATGACCACCAGAGATTGTGATTTGTCCAGTGAATTTAATTTCATCATTGAACTGTATTCTAAAAGAGGATATGATACTACTTTTTTAGAAAGAACAGCCAACGAAGTTCATGATAGACGCCTCACGGATTTTCCTGCTATTTTAGGTTCCCCATTTAGTGGTACTTTTGGACCTATTTCTGATAAGTCTGTTGGTTTGAATGGTTCTAATTTAATTTGTTCATTTGTGATGAGTGATGACAGTTTTTACTTTTCTTCTATTTTGGTTAATAACTGGAAAGTCATTAAGGGTAATTCTGACATATATAAAGTTTTGGGTGATAAACCGAAATTTGTGTTTCGGAATGAATACAATCTTAAAAAAATTTTGGAAAATAATAAAAGTGCAGTTAGAAGTACTGTATCTAATAAAAAAGGCATGCACTGTTGTCATCAATGCACTGCCTGTAGATTTATTATGGTTAGTCCCTATATAGCTGTTAATACTATTGAATATACTATTGAGGTACCTGGCTTAGTTAACTGCAATACGACAAATGTTGTTTATATTTCTTTTTGTTCCAGGTGCCCTGCATTTTATGTAGGGATGACTACTAGGAAACTTAGCACCCGTATTAAGGAACACATTTATGCTATTAAATCTAGGGATTGCACCAATGCTTTATATAAGCATTCAATTAATTGTTCTTCTTTTAAGAAATTTTTGTTTACAGTGTTAGAAGTTTGTTCTGTTGATCCTAGGGGAGGGGACTTCAAATGTTACCTTGAACAAAGAGAAGCAATCTGGCAAATTAAGTTAAAATCAGACAGGCCACCTGGGTTGAATGAATGTATTAATTTAAAATGTTTTTTAAAACATCGTAATTTGTATATTACTGACAAACAGAAAGTAGCTTCCTCTTTTTTTACTTAAAAAATGTTTTAATTGAGTACTGCTGTTTAATTAGTTAATTATTCAATTAATGAGTGTATTTAATGTGTGTTTTTTATCTTTGTATTTCATTCTGATGAAGTGTTTTACTGGCGGACAAATAAATCCTGTGTACGCTATTTGGAGCATTTGCTTTCATTGATTCTACCTTCGTGGCTTTTTTTTATTTACTTGGTTGCTTTCAGTGTTTTTCTTTTATGGTTGGTTTAAACTTTGATTTTCATTTTCTAGTAACTGCTTTTTTGGCAGCCATCAGAATTAAACTACTAAAGGCCTTACTATGTGTCTAGGCAATTCAGATCCTTTATCCCACATCAAAAAAATAATTTCCTTAGTTACTTTCATTTGCTCACCTAGTATTCCTGACAGAGTACTCTGTAGGGAATTTTTAAAGTCTGCCATCTCAATACACTCCCAATAAATATGTTCCCAGTTACCTCTTTTCCCCATTACACCTCCAACATTTGCCATCTACCTGAGGAAAAATTCTTTGGAGTCTACTTCGGGTATAAAGGTACCTATGCAAACACTTCCAGGCAAAAATACTAACGCTTTTAAACTTTGTTGCATATTTGACAGCCATACATATGTCCTCCCATTGTTTCTTTGTGAATTGCTTATCTAATCTCTCCCCAATCTTTTCTGCCCTAATCTGATTGATTACTATAGTCATCGTGCAATATTTTATATGCCCTACTAATTATCCATTTTTTAACAGCAGCTTCTGTTCTAGAATTGAATAAAAACTCAACCAATGCAGATCTTTCACTTAGATTCCCCTATCCCTTTCTTTTTGCCTATACTCCTATCAGTCCCTGATAGGGAAGGCAATCTCTAGCTGGAAGTCCAAATGTCCTCTTGGCCTGTTCCCATTTTATTACCGTTCCCTCTCTAATTATTTGTTCCCAATACCTTGGTTCATTTGCCAGCTTCCTCTAGTAAATTCAAGCCCTCTCTTGCCTATTCTCTGTACCCCTAATTGCAGTCATCCATCTCGGCAGAATCTCCATTCTCCATTCCCGTGTTGGCTTAGTTCTTAGAATACTTTCTGCTACTTTCTGAATATAATATTCTGTATGACTGTTGTTATTCTCCTTAGGGATCTGCATCCAAAATCCCCACTCTTTCCTTATTTCTTGAATTTTCTCCTACTTCATCATCATCTTTTTTCACCTTGAATTGCAGCTTTGTGTTTGTGTTATGTATAAGAGCCTTTAATTGTGTAGCTCTAAAATATATCTTCAGATCAGTTAATCCTAAACCTCTTGTTCTGCTAGAAGGATCAGCTTATCACACTTGACTCTTGCTCTCTTCCCCTTTCAGATAAAACCTTAAACTTTTTATCAATTACTATCTACAGCTTCTCCACTGGTTGATAAAGATATACATGACCTGCGTATAAAACTGAAGGGGCTAAAAACATTTTTACTGCTTGTATCTTCATAACCATATCCATAGGCAAGAGCTTGCAGTTTCTCATTTTTTTTATATTATCTTTTTAATCTCTTCACACATATCCTTAGCTGCCATAACAGCATCCTGTTAACATATACTTCTAAATACCTAATTTTATCATGGCTCCACACATATGGATATTATTGAATCAATTCATGTGTGGGTACATAATTTATAGTTATAGCCTTTGTTTTATGTTCATTCATTTTATATCCTAAAAAACAGAACTATCCCAGAATGCTCCATGACACTGAGATGTCCTTTTCTGGTTTTATCAGGTAGAAAATAATATCATCTGCAAATAAATCCAGCTTTTCTTGAATATCATGACAATTATATCATTGCATTTCCGACTCCCTTATTTTCTTTGCCAAAGTTTCTAAATATGAAGCCAATAACAAAGGGGAAAGCGGACGCCCTGCCTGGTTCCTCTGTTCAGATACAACTTATCAGAGAAGAACCCTCCCTCTTTGATTTTTGCCTCTGATCCCTCATATATCCTCCTAATTAACCTTATTATTGTATCAGGGAATGCAAATGCTTCCATTGCCCTACTTATAAAATCCCAACTTATTCAGTCTAATGCTTTTTCTGCGTCAAGACCTACCAACAACATCCGTATTTTCTTACATTCTGCTTCCCTCTGAATCATCATTGTTCTTTTAATGTTGTCAGATGTTTGCCTCTCCGCCACAAAACCACATTGATCCATGTCTATCAATTTTGACAACACCTTTGCTATTCTTTTAGTCATTATAGACATAAACTCTTTATAATTATGGTTTAAAATTTAAATGGGCCTATATGAAGCTGGACCTGATGTCTTTAGGTATTACAGTCTTTAGGTGTTACAGCCAGGATGTTGGTGCTTCCCCTCTTTTTAAAATACTGTTAAAATCTCCCAGATCTTTATCACTTTCCTTCCTCCTAGCTTCCAAGCTTCCAGTGGCACACCATCTGTTCCTGGAGACTTTCCTGCAGATTGGTTATACATCAGTATTTTTATCTCATCTCTTCCAACTTAACTCCTAATTGTTGAGCATCATCTACCTCTAACATTAGCATATTTAAGTCTTCCATACATATTTCCATTTCTGCTTTTTCTTGATTTCCCCACTTCCATGCTTTATACAATTTTTCATAAAAATTTCAGAATATCTCTAATACCTGTACAGGATCTCTGGTTATTTTTCTTGTTATAGGCTCCCTAAATTTGGCAATAACCCTTTATACTTTCTGTTGCCTAATTCATTGTGCCAAAAGCTTTTGTGTTGTCAAAAAACAGTTGCTTAACGGCAATCTTTCTAAACTCATGCATATTATCCAGATACTCTCTTATTTTCTTTTTAGAACTCTGCAGTTGTGCCTCTTTTTGCTCTGTGAGATTCCCCTTATTCTGTAATACTTTAACTTTTGTCAGCCCCTCTCAATAATTCTTGTTACATCTTAAATATATCTTTTTATTTTATTTCTACCCTATTTTTAAACTCCACTTTCATTTTCTCCCACTTATTAGCTATAATTTCTGGAGTACTTTACGACTTCCCTAATAACTCCCAAATAATTTCCACTACCCATTCCTTAAATTCCTCTTTTTAACAGGTAGTTTGGGAAGTTCCATTGTCGCATCTTTATTTTATTACCTTGTATTCTTATCTTAGAAATTACTGATACCTGATCTGAAATAGTTATTGAATGTTTGTCAAAGTTTTCAATTAAATGCACATGTTCCTTTAAAATGTGTGTCAAAACTCTCAATTAAATGCACGTTCCTTTGAAATGTGTGTCAATTTTTTCAATTAAATGCACATGTTCCTGTGAAATGCAATTTCTGTCTAGTCTAGCCCAGTTATTGCACCTAGTGGAGTGTGTGTGTGTGTGTGTGTGTGTGTGTGTGTGTGTGTGTGTGTGTGTGTGTGTGTGTGTGTGTGTGTGTGTGTGTGTGTGTGTGTGTCTTTTGGCTTTTCCCGGTCAGGGGTCGCCACAGCAGAACTCCGGTCCGCTAATGATTGGCAGTAGATTTTTATGTGCTGGCTTGCCGGGCCTAATGCACAAACTTCAACGAAGGAACGCCCATTCACGCATGTCGACACACAGAAGACGCTCTAACTGAGAATCGAACGGGCAATGTCTAACTGTGAGGCGACAATGCTACCGCAGCACCAATAGAGTAAGTAAATTTTCTGTGTTCCTACTACTGAATTTTCATCTTCTGTACCAAATATTTTGATACATTTCTTTAGAAATCTACCCTGTTTTGATATATTTTCACTTCTAGGCCTCCATATGCATCCTCATTGTTGCAAAGCAAATTGCAGTTCCCACCTATAAGCAATATTCCCTGCTGAAGCTGATTATTTTTCCCCAATTTTTAAGCTCCATAATAATAGAGGTGGGAAAAGGCTTCCCTGTTGTGCCAGAAAGCTATGCCCATCCCTGGAGAAGCTGCTGCGCCATTAGTAATGTGGTTGGCTCCATGTTTCCTGTCAAAAAGAAACAAAAAACTAAGCATGTATCGACTCTTCCTCAAATTTCCTTAGACAGGGGTAGTTTGCTGGGTCTGGCTCAATGTTTAATTCAGGCTATTGATCCTTCTTGAAAAGTAGTTTCTGGTAAAGAAGGAGAGGTATCTGTTTTCCTAAAGAGATTCAAGATTCTGAATCTGAACAGGAAGATGCAGGGACAGACACAAGGTTTTCTCCCCAGATTTCCGATTCAGATTCAAAGGAGAGCTCAGTTTCTTATTCTTCTTGTGGGGGGGGGGGGTTCTCTTTTTCTGAGACTATTGCTAGAATGTGACTATTTTCAGTGGGTGAATACTGATATTTCTATTATATTTATTACTATGAGTTGTTACAGAAGAATTTACCAGAATCTGCACCTGTTCCTCCAGTTCTGTCTGCTTTAGAGAATGTGTGTGTTTCTACATGCTATTATCCTGATAGTCAACCAGATACCCATAAAAAAGCAGACAGGATGCATGAAGTCCCTCAGTTTTTTTTTTTTTTTTTATACTCTATTCCCAAACCTGACCCAGCAGCTGTAGCTTTAGTTGATTCCACTGCTGCTAAACTCTTAGTTAATTCCAATCCTACTCTTTCTGATAAGGATGGAAACATTATTGATAAGTATGGGAAAAAGTGTATGCTTACACAAATTTGATTTTCAGAATTGTGAATTGTCAGGTTCATATGTTTATTCTGACTAAGTGCAAAAGTATGTTTCTTCTGCTACACAGGTTATTACTCATTGTTCACAGCATGTGTCTATGACTCTAGTGATACTTCTTCCAGGGCTATGGCTACTGGTACTGTTTTAAAGAGCAACAAATAAAATAAAAACAGGACTCTGATAAAGGACCGGTACTAATACAAACGCTTATAAAAATAAAATAAAAAGGTGCCGGACCAACACAGTTAGACAAAAATAAATTTATTCAGAATAAAAGTTACTTTTGTTCTGAATAAATTTCTTTTTTGTCTAGCTGTGTTGGTCCGGCACTTTTTTGTTTTATTTATATACTGTTTTAAACAGGTTTGCGTGGCTGCATTTTCAGAACCTCTCAGATGATGTTGAAATGAAATTTTAAATTCTGCTTTGAATAGAGATTTAGTGTTTGGCTCCTCAGCTGCAGAGGTGATCAAAAAGTGTGATGAAAGGGTAAGCTGATCCAGGGAATCTGTAAGATTTTTTAGCTCTCTTTTCCAAATTTTCTAAGGGATTCTGTAACCTCTCATCCAATTTTGTCAAAAAAAAAAACTAAATAAACAGTCTCAACAAAATACAGTAAATAAATATTTAAAAAGAAATGGCATGGAGGTTCCAAAAAGAACCATAGAAGCACCCAAAACCAAGGACATCATTTAGTGGAGACAACCGATATCCTTAAATCCAGGCCTCCCCTTCTCCCTCCCTGTTCCAAATCAGTCACCACAGATGCCTTGAAGTTAGCTTGGGAAACAGTTTCAGGTGGGGTAAAAGTGCAAGGTATGCGGGACACCAAGGACAGATGCAAGCTCATACATATCAAAGAGGTGCATGCCCTGATAAAGGCACTCAACTCTCTGAATCATCTTTTGTCCTTATGACCGCTTCAGGTTGTAACAGACAACACCACAGTCATGCAGTACATCAACAAGTAACGGCCAACCAGTTTGCACCCCCTTTGCAGACTAGTCATGTTAGCTTGGGATATAGCTTCACAGCACAATCTCACTCTACAGGCATCCTCTGTTCTGTCAGAGCAAAACTGTGTGGCAGACAAGCTGAGCAGGACCAAGGCAACCTTTAGTAATGAAAACTATCTATCTCCGCTTTTTCTTTTCTGAACCTAAAAATGAGGGAGAAAGAATACTCCATGCTTTGGATGCCGGCAGGCAACTCAGGTACTATCATGACAGAACTAAATCTTTCAGATCTTCCTATTCATTGTTCATTTCTTGAGAAGAAAAGAAGAAGGGATAACCGGTGTCAAAACAGAATTATTTCCAAATGGCTATCTAAGGCTTTTACCTTTTGTTATATTCACCATACCAAAACTATTCCAGGCAGGGTCAAGGATGGTTGGATTCTAGAAGTGTTCTAGAAACTGGTATTTGGTTCTCTGTACATACTTTTACAAAGCACTGTAAGCTCGATTCCTTCTCTAGGTCCAGGTCAGGTTTTACTAGAACCATTCTCCAAGGGCTCCTGGACTATTCTCTTTCCACTTCCCAAATATAGTATGCTAGGGTAACCAACCCATATAGCTAAGGCTATTGCATCAATGATCAATATAATGAACTTGGTACAGTTGTGTAAGTAAACCTACCATAAGTACAGTTGTGTAAGTAAACCTACCATAAGTGCAGTTGTGGCATTAGTCTCTCCTTCCCTCCACCCCCCCTTGCCTTTTGATGTATTGTTTGCTGCCAGGGTGTGGACATTTATTTTTTTGTTGTTCTTAGCATTATACTTTCAGGGCTTAGCCTCCTTCTCTCTGTTGACAGAAAAGCTCTGAAGGGCTTGGCACCCAAACTTGTCTTTTACTCAGCCCAGCTCAGGTTGACTGACAGTTTAGGCACATGGAAGGTGCACTGAAGCTTTGGAAGCTGGCCAGCTGTTATATCCTTGGCAGGATATAATCCATACAGCTAAGGCTACTGCAGCAGTGACCATTCAAACGTCTACTGTTATGGTAAGTTTACTTACACATCTGTACTTTTCAAGTACAGATACACGTGCCAACATACCTCCCAGCTGACCCTGATTTTGCAGATCATTCCAGATTTTGCTTCATATTTCTACCCTATACCTCATAAAAGTTTTGATTTTCTGGTAAAATGATGTTGAGGAGTGCTGTAAGATTTTAGAGGCTAATACTTATTATTGTTTAGAAAATGCACGCTGATTAACTTTTTAAATGACGGGCTAATATTCAAAAATTGCCTCTGTTGCTGCACTTATCATACCTCAACCTCTAAGTTCAACATGGATAAAGCCAAAAATAATGGGGAGGGAGACCCAAAATCAGGGAAAAATTAAATATTACTCCTATAAATTTAGAAAGTTGCTGGAATAATACTTGCATTAGCATGCATTTTCTGAAGGCTATGAAGTCTGAAACTCAAATGCATAGGCATTATTTATTGACTTCAGTCCTCAAAGATTTGCCAGAAAAATACACATTTTATGAAAAACAAACCAAAAATATGACATAAAAATCTGGACATTCTTTGAAAATCTGGACAGTTAAGATGTATATTCACCATTATTTTTGTCTCTGTCTTAGCTACAGTGATGACACATTACAGTGGAACTTGACTGCAAGTAATAGTGCTTGCTTTTAAAATCTTGCTCCTGGAAGCAGTCTTGTGATAATCTATGGTACTGATGAATAAAGTGCTTTCTATGATTTGGTCTTTATTACAATTATACTTTTGAAACTTTCATTTTAGATATAAGCTTCTTTCAACTTTGTGCTGGAGCTCTATCTAGTGGCCAATATTAATGCTGCTGCTTCTAATGGTTTCATGAGTGATTCTATTCTTAGCCAGAATTCTCCAAGCTACTGTTAAGCACAGACACAGTGAAGCACAGCAGGGTGGTCAATTTAATCTTGCTGTTCTGTTAAATGTCCTACTATAACATAGTTAAAAAATGGGAAATTAAAGCTTGTATATGGCTTCATACTTCCTGCTCTGTATGTGTATATATATATATATATATATATATATATATATATATATATATATATATATATATATATATATATATATATATATTCACTTCAGAATGTTGAAAGCCCAAAATCTTGAATAACATTGAAAAAAACACAGGACACCAACACTTACTATATTCCAGCGCAACTATATACAGAAACAAAAGACAAATCATATTACACTTCTCCAAATATAAGCAGGGGATCAAGCCTCCATGGACCCCCCACACCCCCTGCTACAAAAATATATCAATCCGAAATCACATTACACTATACTAAGATGAGTTATGTTGTAGTATAGCAACTCAGAAGGGAACATGACTAAGGTTACAACAGGCAGTCATGAAGGACCTAATGGTATGTTTGCCATTCTGTTCTGTGTAGTGCAATCTCAGAGTTGATATATTTAAGTAGCAGGGGGTGTGGGGGGTGCAGGGGGGCTTGGCCCCCTGCTTATATGTGGAGAAGTGTAATATATTTTTGAGTGTAGTTGTGCTGGAATATAGTAAGTGTTGGTGTACTGTGTTTTTTTCAGTGTTATGAAATTCAATGTTTTGAGTTTTTAATGTTTTGAATTTTCGAGATTTTGGTCTCAATGTTTTGAAATTCAAGATTTTGGGCTTTTGACATTCTGAAGTGAATCTCTCTCTCTCTCTCTCTATATATATATATATATATATATATATATATGGGTCTACTTTTTAAAACTGAAATTTCATAAGGTTGAATTTCATAACATTGAGACCAAAAAAATCTAAATTCCAAAACACTGAAAATCCAAAACATTGAAAACTCAGAACATTGAAAGTCTGCTTCATAACATTGAAAATTACAATGCATATGTAAATAACATCCTCTCCACCTACAACACCACCTAACTAACAAACATACTTTCTACTACATTTCTGCAAGGGGGCCAAGCCTCGCTGCACCCCCATGTGGGGGGCTCTGCCCCCCCCGTAAATTACATATACCAACTCCAAGATTGCACTGCAGTGGGAAAAAGTTTGCGATCTTGGAGTTGGTATATTTAATTTATGGGGAGTGTGGGGGTCAGAGCCCCCCCCCACATAGGGGGGGTGCAGGGGAGCTTGCCCCCCTGCAGAAACATAGTAGAACGTGTGTTTGTTAGTTAGGTGTTGTTGTAGATGAAGAGGATGTTATTTACATATGCATTGTAGTTTTCAATGTTATGAAGCACACTTTAAATGTTCTGAGTTTTCAATGTTTTGGAATTTCAGTGTTTTGGCATTTAGATGTTTTGGTCTCAATGTTATGAAATTCAGCATTATGAAATTTCAGTGTTATGAAGTAGACCCATATATATATATATATATATATATATATATATATATTTTTTTTTTTTTTTTTCTTGAAATTTTATATGGGTTGATTTTGTGTACTATACCAGAGAGGACATTCTGCTACAACTTGTTAGTATTAGTGTCTCACCAGGGAGCAATTTCACCTTTCATTTTAGAAAAATAAGAAGAGTGTGAGTTCTGTCCTCTTACTAAATGCTAGCATAAAAGTCCCAGTGCTGTTTGGGGGGGTTGGGCGGCTGCTAAGCTGCTGTTTCCTTGATATGATAAAAAACTGAGGTCCCATTTGCCTGAGTGAATGCTAAACAGCCCATGCTAGTTATCAATAAGAGTTAACCCTGGATTCAGAAATATGCTTAGTGCACTTGTTTACTGCCTACACGTTTAGTGCACTCATGACTGCCTACATGCTTTATGCATTCGTGGACTGCCTACTGCAGGTAAGTCTTGTAGCGCTGTGAGGCCTACGTTTAATTATCAGTTAAGTAGATAGAAATTCGCAGCACAGTTCACTGTTAATTAAAAAAAAATGCTTATGAAAAATACAGCACTGTCGTGAAGTAGGGAATTCTGCATATGTGGCTAGGCGTGAGATGAGGAAAATAGAATAGCACAGAAAATGCATGCTTCTCAGCTTGCACATGAGCTCATGTGCTGCTTTGTAACAGTATGGGAAAACAAGCAAGCCATATAGTTATACTGCAATGTTTAACTCTTGTGTTTTTACCTTAAAAGGGGTAGAAATTGGTATATAGAACAGTGGGGGAAAGGATTAGCAAGCAACGGCATATACACAAGGGCAACTGTTAAAAATGATAATAAGAAGGAGGAAATGCAGACTTTTTTGGGACAGGTGCCTATTTTTTTTAAGAATGGAGGCTAGGGAAGGCTGTAAGGCAAGGTAAAGGTTTGTTAACAGGGTATGGTTTACAAGCAGGGGCACACATGTAAACATAAAACTAAGGCAAAGACTAACAGGGGAGGTGATGACACACTGAGGGATTGGAGGACAGTGGAATTGGAGGCATACAAACAAATGGAAGACACTGATGATGGGCAGGATTGGAAAGCAAAAAGGGGAGGGCAGTGACACACAAGGAAGAGAAGCATCAGGGTAGAGAGTAGGGTGGATGTGACCTTTTGTATCTCACTGCCTGTGTGATACGCGGGGGCAGGTAAGACTATACCCTGATCACTCTCCCCCACTGCTCCCTAATTGTGATGGTGATGTCAGGGACAGGAATTGAGCAACTATGTTATCCACAAGAGAACCCTTTCTAGGTAGCGTTCAGCTGCTGGTCAACCAGTTCCCTCACAATCTGTACCAACTCCCTACATGTCACATACTGTTCACCCTGGAAGTGGCACTGGAGGGAACAATGACATTCCTGTCCAGTGAAGCATCACCATAGGTGGCACAGATGGCCTCCTGGGTGCCCCCATTGCTCCCAATGGGAAGGCAGGTCAGGATCTCTGTGGAGTACATATACGGGATGGGTCAGGAGTCCTGGAGACCTTTCTGTCATGCCAATGATGCAGCAATGGCAGCTGCTTTACCAAATGCAAACAAATAGGGAGGAATAAAACAACAAAGAGAAATAATGATTAAAAAAAGGATAGTGACAAGGGATGAAGTAAAGAAAAAAATAAGCAGGAGGGTGGCCTAATGGTTAAGGTGTTTGCCTTACAAACACAAGGTGCAGGGTTTGAGTCTCACAAGGGATAATTGTCTAGGCTTAAAATGGCTCCAAGAGCAGTTAGCTTAGTACTAATCTATGAAGCATGTGAATCAGACAGATATATAGTATACATACATCATAAAATTAAATAGCTACATACTACTGAATCTATGCTTACTTGATAAAGCTCTAATATTAAATTTAGCTATATGATATTAAACTATACTGAATCTATATATTGTTATGATGCCACTAACTGCTTAAGTGGACTATAGACTTGGCCCTGTGTTAGGATGTACTGGCAGAAAACCAGTGAAATAAGTAGCATTGTCTGATGTATCTGTGCAGATGTGCAGTGGAACTTGTGCGCATCAGTACTGCTGTTCCTATAAACAGCAGTGTTATCAGGATGATGCCAAGTACCTCTGCCATAATACATACATGTCCTCAATAAGATGTTGTAAACCTAGTACTTAGAACAGCAATAACACTGCAAAGTGTACACATACAAATTATGCTGCATAATTCTGTGTTACATATTCATAACACCAGAAAATGTTTGATGTATGTATTCTGCACACCTTAATTAAGGCAGTATTACTTTTATAAGGCCACAGTCTTACATGGTGCAAACTTATGGCAGATAAAGCCAAGAAACTGAATGCAATTAGAATTATCAAATGAAAAAAAGACATACTTGCCCCTAAAAAGCATCTCCATTCACCTCTGATATAACAGTCTGTTCTCCAAAATAGCCTCCCATGCTAGAAGGCAAAAAAAAGGTTATTACGTTATATGTCTGAAATATTCACATATTTAAATATGAAAACCAGGAGTGTGCAGACAAGGCAGATTAATTACAATACATTTCGGGTGCCATTTCTACTGCTGGCAGAGAAGGTCAGGATGTCACCTCCTCAAGTCACTGTAGTGGTGCTTGCAGTGTTCACCAGAGCAGGGTATACCAGTGGCGTCAGACACTTCTCTGGCAAGACTGTGCCAAGTATCCTCTTTGTATTGGGAGCCCTCATAAAAATCCCTACTCAGATGCCTACTCATGTGCTCCTAGTGGTCCTTGTACAGTAAACAAAGGAAAATTCTGCTTTTTTGCTGCATCACCAAGATGCCCTGGCAAGCTCAGTGTCCTTGGAACCCATGGTCATTCACCAAATTGCATTCCAAAGAAATACTCCAGGCCTCTCTTGGTCAAGCCTATTTACTTTTTTTGCACATCAAGTATCATAGTGCATCTTGTTAATTAAACCTGTTGTGATGTGACCATTATGTAGTGCACACTTGGCTGGATGGTGTTAAGGTGTGAACAGTCTCATAGGACATTTGTATTATGAGTGGCTTATCTAAGTAAGATAACAGTTTTGCTCCTTAGCTTTTGCATGGGATATAAAAGTAAACCACTTTTCTTGACATCCCCATAAGGGTCATTGACCAACCCATACATGCTACGTGTAGCTCACAGATACTCACGCAAATGCATGAGATTGACAGAGCCTTTTAGTGTGATTTGTCTCACAGCCACAGCATGTAAATGCAGTTACTTAGGAACATTCATCAGTTGATGCTTGATTAACATCACTATTTGCAAGCATCGAGAAAGGCTATTTGTTAGCATAGAAAAATGCAGGTGTGAGAACAGAACTGCAACAGAGTCCACAGCATTTATTATTAAGAATAAATAGCCATGTGAACTCTGTCTATTGCAGTAATGCAATTATACAAGTGTGAATTGTGCCGTGAACAGGTCACTACCCCATCTTATGAGGTAGGCTGTATCACTCCTACACTTTATAGCAGGACTATGCTGTAAAATCAGTGTATGCAGAAAATTGTTTTGGGGAGGTAAGGACATATTTCTGCTGGATATACCTGCATGAGAAAGAGTACAGCAGGAAAGCAATGTGGAGGGGAAATGTTAATTATGTATGAGTACTTTAAAGTAAAGATTGTATTTGTATTCCTCCCACACAAACTATAGTGAGAGTTCATTCTACATCAACACACCTGTAGGCCCAATACACACATATAGACACACACATACATGTCTGTGAGTATACCTGGATGACAATCTGCAGGAAGAACACACCTTTTCCTCCTCCTTAAAAAAGGAGTTACTGTGATACTGAAGTATTTGTCCATAACAGTGTCCTTTCTTTATGGGTAGTCAATGCAAATGACTACCCATAGACCACATCAGGGTGCATTTATGATAGCTACTGATGTGCTTTTGCTCACATACATAGGTTTATAGTTACTAGCTAGACTATTGATCTGTGATGATCTTAAGAACTTAAACATGCATTCCAACGGTAATTATTAGCCCTTATGTTTTGCAGAATGAATTTCCAAAGGCAGGCTGAACCTGTGTATTTTGGGGTAATTACATGTTTCCCCTATTCATGAGGGTCCTTAGTGCTAAACCAGGCATGAATTTGTGGTTACTCATGCAGTCATTCAAGTTATGACTGAGAAGAGTAAGAAAAGCACTCTGCTTTATGAACGGGGAAACATTTCCCTAAAAGTGGTATGCCCAGTGATACAGGCCTATTCCTAAAGCCATGTTCCATTCCTAAAAGTGGTATGCCCAGTGATGCATGCCTATTCGTAAAGCCATGTTCCATTCCTAAAAGTGGTATGCCCAGTGATACAGGCCTATTCCTAAAGCCATGTTCCATTCCTAAAAGTGGTATGCCCAGTGATACATACCTATTCCTAAAGCCATGTTCCATTCCTAAAAGTGGTATGCCCAGTGATACATACCTATTCCTAAAGCCATGTTCTATTCCTAAAAGTGGTATGCCCAGTGATACAGGCCTATTCCTAAAGCCATGTTCCATTCCTAAAAGTGGTATGCCCAGTGATACAGGCCTATTCCTAAAGCCATGTTCCATTCCTAAAAGTGGTATGCCCAGTGATACAGGCCTATTCCTAAAGCCATGTTCCATTCCTAAAAGTGGTATGCCCAGTGATACATGCCTATTCCTAAAGCCATGTTCCATTCCTAAAAGTGGTATGCCCAGTGATACATACCTATTCCTAAAGCCATGTTCCATTCCTAAAAGTGGTATGCCCAGTGATACATGCCTATTCCTAAAGCAATGTTCCATTCCTAAAAGTGGTATGCCCAGTGATACAGGCCTATTCCTAAAGCCATGTTCCATTCCTAAAAGTGGTATGCCCAGTGATACATGCCTATTCCTAAAGCCATGTTCCATTCCTAAAAGTGGTATGCCCAGTGATACATACCTATTCCTAAAGCCATGTTCCATTCCTAAAAGTGGTATGCCCAGTGATACATGCCTATTCCTAAAGCCATGTTCCATTCCTAAAAGTGGTATGCCCAGTGATACATGCCTATTCCTAAAGCCATGTTCCATTCCTAAAAGTGGTATGCCCAGTGATACATACCTATTCCTAAAGCCATGTTCCATTCCTAAAAGTGGTATGCCCAGTGATACATGCCTATTCCTAAAGCCATGTTCCATTCCTAAAAGTGGTATGCCCAGTGATACATACCTATTCCTAAAGCCATGTTCCATTCCTAAAAGTGGTATGCCCAGTGATACATGCCTATTCCTAAAGCCATGTTCCATTCATTTTGTAAATGTTTTATTTTATTTTTATTTTGCCTTTGTTTACCAGCAGAGTCTAACTGGATTTACCATAAATCCCTTTTCAGCAGAGGCCCGGGGAGAAAAGATTATTAAAACTGTAATTAAATGTTTGAACAAAAATTGGAAAATGATATACAGTATCAGATTATGCATAAAAGAGATTAAGTTAAAAAAGTCAGACATTATATACAATACAAGAATCCACATTAACATATGCATCACATTCATATAAGGAGATATTTATACAGGGAAACCATTTACCAGCAGCAATGAGTTTACTTTATGGGAATATACTCGGTATAGGTCTTTGGTCTAGTAAAACCATTTGTTATGAAAAAATGCATCTAAGAGGAGAGAAAAATTACATTGAGAAGATAGTAATAGTAAGAAAGATATAGTGGAGTGAGAGAAGGAAGAAACTATTGTAATGAGAAATCGTAAGTGAGGAAAAGAGTGTCGTTAGCATTTGTTCTAGAGATGAGAAGACATGAAATATATTGGTATTATGGACTAGTATGTAAACAGATGTGATATGTTTCCTGGCTTCATCACTGAGGATGGATTTTACTCCGTATAAACAGCCCAGTTTCTGGTGTGTTTTCTTTATGACTGGGTTAATGTGTTGATTAACTTTCAGCTGGTCATCAATGATGACACCTAGAAGTTTAGCCTAGTGAACTTGTTCGATCTTAGGGTTAGCAGAGATGATGGTAAAATATGTCTTTTGGTTTGAAAGGGGTTATATTAGTTTTATTTTGATTTAATAGTATTTGAGATTTGTATGGCCAAGATTCAATGGAGGAGAATGCATGCTTGGTTAGATGTTGAAGTTTTGTTTGTGTTTTTGCTGAGCTGATCAGGGTAGAGTTTTGGCTTGTTGGCTGGTGATATGAAGATAATTAATAAAGAGGTTAAAGAGCAGGAACCTAATATATAACCTTGTGGGACTTCTGATTTTACTGGGCAGAAAGGAGACATATCAAGCTTCCATTTAACTGCCTGTGCCCTATTGGATATGTAACTAAAAAACTAATATAGACAAGTATTGGCTAGTCCTATATTAAGAAGTTGGAGTAAGAGTTTATCATAGGACATGGTATCAAAGTCTTAAAATAAATCTAAGAAAAGTGTAAAGATTAGATTACCTTAATTTCTCTTCCAAAAGATTGTGGTTCCTTGAGCGGGTGTTTCTAATACTATTAGACATCTGAATGTGTAATAGGTCTAACAGAACAGGTCTATATTAGAAGAATGAAACAACGAAAGAGCGAACACTCTTTCATCGACACATAAAACCTGAAGTCTGAAAACAGTGAAGTTACAGAACAGCGAGTTTTTTTCCCAGGGGAAAAAAAATCGCTGTTCCAAAAAAAAAAAAAAAAAAAAAAAAGGTAATTACGTATTATTGCAACCAGATCTGCAAGGGGCAGAAATTCATAATGGGTGTCCGAAGTTATTAATAGTAGTCTTAAAATGGCTGTGTTTACTACTAAGTATTACTGTCCCACATTGTGTCTGACTCAGGAAGAGGAATAACACGTTTTGGGTTTATCATGGACGTACTTCTCCGACGGGAGTCACTAGGACAGTGCAAAAGGCTGACAGGTGATTCATAGTGTTCGTAATGCAATAGATTCCTTGCATGCCACTGTGACTATTTATGCTCTGTTGTTTTAACACAGTGACACGCTTGGTTTTACATTGTTTTTTTGCACGTTGTGCTATGTACATGCACGGACTTTTTCGTAGTACTTCCAAGCAGTGAAAAAAGTACATTCGGTGTACAGCATTCACTTACGAAACAGCTTTTTTTACATGTAATATTACTTTGAATTATTCCTGTACTGCCTACGTTTCCGCCATGAAGTGTATTTTACGAGATGCTTCCTAAAAATGTGGATGAAATGTACAAAAGAAAGTGGTCCTTCTTCACATGGCTGACAAGCAGCAGGCATGTTTACTGAATGTCTCATTAACTTTGGTGGGGATTTGACGCAAGCCAGGAAGAGGAATTTTTCCGTTATTCCTCTTACACATTTATAAAGACCGTGTGGGAGTAGTATTTAACACTTCATCCATCCCTTTTCAGGTTAGCAGTCATAGTTTCACAAAAACATTGCACATTTCTGGCCCTTGTAAATCTATGTACAATAGAAACAGTTAATTGCCTTGAGCTCTTGCTACGACTACTTTACTGCACTGCTCACCTTAAAAAAGTCTAAGTCGTGAACAAAAAATAAGCAACAAGCTGTCAGTAAAGTGCCTAAACATTCAATAACACAATGGTTTTAACATTTTATGGATAACACTGCAGAAAAGAAACTGTCCTAGTAAAGAAAACAGACTATATGACATTTTAACAACATTAATGAACCGATTTCATGATCAGGTAGCAACCAGTAGCGTCGTGAAAAATATGGTTGCGATAATACATAAGGACCAAAAAAAATTATAAAAACAAAATAAAGTGGGAGGCTTCGCCCCACACACATCCTGATGTGGCGAGCTGTACCCCCCACACCCCCTA
Organism: Protopterus annectens; assembly: GCF_019279795.1. Lineage (NCBI taxonomy): Eukaryota > Metazoa > Chordata > Ceratodontiformes > Protopteridae > Protopterus > Protopterus annectens. The sequence continues at coordinate 476,808,557 of NC_056728.1, forward strand.
CTTAAATATACCAACTCTGAGATCACACCACAGTGGAGAAAACAGCAAAGTCCCGAGAACGGCCCAGCATTTTTTTCCCTGGGGAAAAAAAATCGCTGTTCCATAACTTCGCTGTTTTCAGACTTCGGGTTTTATGTGTCGACAAAAGAGCATTTGCTCTTTTGTCACTTTGCTCCTCTAATATAGACCTGACAGAACAGGGCCTGTTGAGCTAATGTACGCAAGGCAGAGGTCTTCTCTCAGTAACCTGTATGATATTGAGAAGAGAGAGATAAGACTTTTAGATGGTTCATATAGTTTTTATGATTTTGGCCCTTAAATTTTTTGGTGAGAAAGTACTGCAGTCTTTCCAGCTGTGACAAGTGTTTGGACAGGTATATACCGAAAGGGGCATTATACTCAATGATTGGTCTAATGAGTGTTGAGTACAGTGGAACAATTATGTGTTTGGATCTGAATGCCATACATTTAGAAATAAGCTGTGTGATGAAAAAGGACTCTATTACAATAGTAGATACATGGTGATTAAAGGACATTCCATTGTCAGCATAGGTTCCCACATCTCTAAGGGATTCATTTTCAGGGGATGTTCAATAGCTATAGAATGGTATATTATCCAGATGATCTAGAATAGAATGTGATAATTACAAAGAGTCTCCATATGGGGTTCTGAGTAATCCATGTCATGGTGGAATTCTGGATACAGGAGCTGGCCTTGTCTGTTAAAGATACCACAAACACTTATCTGCATAATGTGGTCTCTAGTGCAGAGTTGCAGACTGACATGTTTTCATTGGAACATCAGGGCTTCAGACTTGCAGACTATTTTTACAAAGTATGTTATCTACTATTCAATTCTACTGTTATAGACAATAGTATTCATTAATTTGCTGGGATTCAAATAATGGTGATGGAATGTGCTTATTCTGGTTATTTTCCTTTTGGTGCCTTTACTGGTGATGCTTTATCAGGTTTATCCACTGTGGCTGTACCACTGAATGATTTCTGAGAGTAATCAGACTCTGGTGGTAATAGTAACCAAACTTTGGCACAGCCAATCCCCACAAGTGGCAATGCTGGATACAGGCAATGTGGAGTTCAAATCACTACCCATATCAGTGGGCTTAGACTCTGTACCTACTGAACCCACTCCAGACATACAGCATGACACAAAAGGACAGAAAGTCAGAGACAACTCTACCTGGGGAGGAATCCCCCCAAGGGCTTAGATGCTCTGATTGTCACTAGCTTGACTAAGCATGGGAAGGAAAGGGATGTACATAATGCTGGTTGTTGTGCATGTCGTGGGTACTTCCCCCTATGTAGGCTAGTGGTCTTGATGCCTGCAATCCAGTAAATGTGCAGAGCCATCATATAGGGACAGGCTAACAACACAGCTGTCCTTACAGAGATGGTAAGTGTGCACTTCACCTCTGTCTCCAGTAAAGAGGGAAGGGAAAGGCCATGCTCAGACATACATAGTGCAACCATTTTCAGTCCATCATCCCATGTGAAGAGGAAAAGGCTATGTCATAAAAATCAAACCTGATGTTTTCCTGTCTCCTTTGTGGTATGTGGAAACCACATATGCTGCACCACAGAATGTATCATAACACTGAGGGACTAGTGCAATATTATTGAGGCAGATGTCTGCAATACACCCATTGTGCCCCCTGATGGTCACAGCAGGGTTTCAGTAGTTAATATTCACAAAGCTACACATATGTGGATATCCACAAGGATAGGTACTCCACACACTCCATGGGTCTGCAAGTGAGGGAGATACATTCCAACCAGCTACTGCATGGTGACTCTATCCACATGGTAATGGTCCACAATTTCAGTGTCATGAAGAGCATTAGATGTTAGGAGCAGCCAGATGACATGATGCCACACAAGGTGAAGACATGCAATACCACAACTACCAGTGGCAAGTAGAGCCTGTTGCACATATAGGATTTTTAATAGTGTGGCAATCCCATACATCATTTCATATTTTACCTCCTGTAAGTCCATGATTTTACTGTGATCTTGAACTCTGAAGCTAGCACCTCTTCTCATGGTATACGTATAAGTCTGTCTGCATCACTCCATCATATTGTTTACCCTCATTTGCATTTGCAGAGGCACTCATTTTAATAAAGTTGCTCATTACCATCTCATTATACTGATATTTCCATACTATGTGGACCATGGGATTCTTCAAACATGTGCTCAGTGTATCTCTGAAATGCCCATACCCTGTACCATGCAAAATCACAAACCACAATGTGAAAATGTTTCTGAATCCCAGGGTAAGAGTTTCTTCATTATATTCCACATTTTACATATATCTTAACAACAAAACATTCAATTAATCTGTATTAATAATTTTCAAATATTCATCTTATAGCTATTTTATTTTCATTCATAGGTTCATAGGTGTGTACTAGGCTAATGGCCCTGGAGCCTTTACAAGCCTAGCCCATAGAATTACCCTGGCATCGTGCCACCCAACCTTAGTTCCTAGTGCCTCTGTTGATTAGAGCCACTGGAGTGATCCCTGGGGTGAAATTTCTATTTTTCATCCACTCATCAAGATTTCTCTTGAAGAGGGCCAGTGAGGTGCTATGCTTGACATTTATGGGAAGTCTATTCCATAGCATGTGCAGTCTCTGGGTTATGAACCTGTCTCTCCAGCATGTTCTGTTGATTGTGGTAATGTGGTTGAGGTCTCTGGAGCATATGGTGTGGAGGGATTGGGATTTCTTTAGATGTAGCATTTCTAACAGAGCTGGGTCAGACATGGCTTTGTAAGTCAAGCAGAGATTCCCTCTATGTAGGTGATATAAGACAGAGAATAGTTGGAGTTATTTGAGTCTGTCCATATAGGACAAATGTTTAAGGTCTAGGATCCTCATTGTGAGGCACTTTTGTGGCCTCTCCAGTTGTTGCAGGTGTCTAGTGAGGTACATGCCAAATGGGACATTGTACTCAATGATTGGCCTAATGAGGGAACAGTAGAGGGAGACAATGACCTCTTTCTTCCTGTATGCAAAACCCTTAGTAATGAGATGTGCGAGAGAGAAAGACTTTATGACCACAGTGGCAACGTGGTGGTCAAAATTGAGGTTGCTGTCAACCTGTGTTCCCAGATCTCTTATAATGCCTTCTGTGTTCAATGGACTACCATAAATGTGGTAATTCAAGTAAACCGGGTTTTTCCCAAGGGGGATGACGACACATTTTTTGTCATTGAGCTTAAGGCCATGGTTCTGACACCAGTTGTTGGTGTCATTGAGGCCTTTCTATAGGATGTCAACATCCCTTCAGGAGTTAATAATAGCCCCCAATGAGACCCATAGTAGCCTTAGAGGGTTCAGTAACAGCACCTTTGGCCAGGTGGTTAGATGTTAAATTAAAGGGCCTATCTTTGGAAGGGCAAGGGGTAGTTAAAGATTCCTGGGATTTGTTACGGAACTTAACACAAGAAATTTATGATAAGAATATCATTTTTATTACCATTGATATTGTGGACCTCTTTTCTTCAATACCATATGGAGAAGGTATGAAATGGTTTGAAGAAGCACTGGTAAAATATGGAAAATTTAGTAACAATGATTTTTATCTTATTTTAACATTAATGGATTTAGTATTAAGCAACAATTATATTCATTATGAAGGAGAGTTCTTTAAGCAAATCCAGGGGGTGGCAATGGGGGCGAGATGTGCCCCCACATATGCCAATATTATTTTGTCTGCCTGGGAAGATAGATATATTATTAATTCTAAATATACACATTGTTGGACATTTTACAAGCGGTTTTTGGACGACATGTGCTTCCTATGGGTTGCTTCTGAGGAGGAATTTTCTGCTTTCTACAAGCACATTTCAGAGTCAACTGATTTCTTGGTCTTTACCTATCAATGTGATAAGAACACTTTAAATTATTTAGATATTTCTATAGGAAAGGGTGATGAAGGTTTCTTCTCAAAAATTCATAGAAAGGAAACCGTCTCGAATTCCTATTTAGCTTACAACAGTGCTCACCCTTACCATCAGAAGAAGGGTATTGTCAAGGGACAATATGTAAGGGGAAGCCGAATGACATCAAGAAAATCAGACTTTAATGAGGAGTGTAGGAAGTTGCGTGAAATGTTTAGAGATAGAGGCTACCCCATCAACCTTGTTGAGACGATAGAGAATGAGGTTAGGACAGCAAGACAGGATAAATTTATACCCATTTTGGGAGACAAAACAGGATTGAATGAAGTAAAACCAAAATTAGATAAATATGAAGGAGAAAATAATTTTGTAGTGAATTATAGTGGGGACGCAGTGAAAATAAGAAAAATTTTAGAAGACGAATGGAACAGATTTGGAGAAATCTCGGATCTTGAACATATTTTTGAATTACCACTAAAATGTACTTATCGAAGGGGGAAAAATTTAAAGACTATCCTGGAGGGGAAAAATGGGATGAATATCGTCAGAGATGGAAAAGTAGGAACTTTTAAATGTGGACGATGTTCCCAGTGTCCATACATTTGTACAAAGGAGACTATTTTCATAGGTTGTAGGGACAGATTGATTCAGAGTAGACATTTTGCGAACTGTGAAACCAGTGGGATAGTGTATGTAGGGTTGTGTGACCACTGTGACGTGTTTTATGTGGGTAAATCGGAAAGGAAGTTGAAAAATAAATTATACGAGCATAATTATGAAATTAGAACTAAATGTACTAACAATGCACTTTATAGACATAAAAAAAGCTGCCAGGAAGCAAAGTTCAGCTTCTTTGTTTTAGAAGTGGTGGAAAAGGATGTAAGGGGTGGTTTATGGGAAACTTCTATAGAATATAAAGAATTATTGTGGCAACTATCATTGGAAGCTAACAAACTTCCAGGTTTGAATGATGCAGTTTCCCTTGCCCCAGTACTAAAGTTGAGAGCAGCAAAACTTTAGTTAGTTCTATTGTTAGGATTAATTTTGGATAAAATCCATTGTTCCTTATTAGCTTTGGTGAGTTGCTTAAACTAAATGAACAATTTTACTGTATTTTATCCTGTTGAGCAAAACTAGATTTAAACACTAGATGGTGCTATTGGCCACAAACATTGAAAGCCTATGAGTATTTTATAATGTATTTTAATATGTATTTTAAATGTATGTTTAATCGTTTAAGTATTAAAAATATTAAAATGTTTGTTTTATGGATAGGGTTGAGAGAAAGATGGTTTTAAATATTTTATATACACTAATCATTGAGCTTTTTGCAAACATTAATCTTTTTAATATGTATGGTTATGTATTGCATGCTATTATGTGGATGTATTTGATTAGTTCAATTACAAAATTGTTTTATTAATTAATTTTAGTTAATTAGGTTAAAGGATATATATAGATGGGTGTGTTTTAGGTATGCATTCTGTTTTTCATCTGAAGAAGTCATTTGAAACGAAAACGCAGGGTGTATTGAACAGCGTTAATGTGTTTGGAGTTTCAGGAGCTCTTGGTGCAATAAACTGTGGTGTGTGCTATAAAAGGAGTCAAGCCTCTCATTTTACCATTGCTCTGCTTTTGTTTTTTGTTGGTCGGATTGTTTGGGCAATTGGTTCCATCGTGTTTTTGTAGTTAATAATAGCTCCCAACTTGCAATCGTCTGTGAACTTTGTCAGCCAGAGTCCCTTTGTGTTGGCCTGGACTTCAGAGACGTAGATACCAAACAGGAGAGGACCCAGGACCAAACCCTGTGGGACTCCACTCGTGACTGGTCATCAGTCTGACTTGGAGTCAGCTACTTTCACACTGTGGATTCTATCTGTGAGCCAGTTTGCAACCCACCTAGTGATATAGGGGTTGATGCCTAGCTTCCTGAGTTTTTCTATGATTCCTGAGTGGGGAATGGTATCAAAGGCCTGGGCCAGATCAAGCTAGGCTGTATGAACCACCTTGCCTTCATCCAGAGCCCTGGTGACTGACTCTAAGAAGTTGACCAAGTTGAGCAGGCATGATCTACCCTTCACAAAACCAAACTGTGTATGATCCAGAGTTTGGAGATTCCCTATATCCTTGTTTATTAGGTCCATGATGATGCGTTCCATAGCTTTGAATATCAGACTAGTCACACTAATTGGGCGATAATTCCTGGGGTCTGTAGTCGCTCTACCTTTGTGGAGAGGGATGACTGTAGCAGTGTGCCATTCGGTAGGGACAAAGCGTGAGGTGAGGCTGTGATTGAACAGGGCACACAGGTGAGGTGTCAGTTCACTCTGTTGTTCATGTAGAACACAGCCAAGGATATTGTCAGGTCCCATAGAAGCTGTATTCTTGGCCTTGGACAGTGCTGTTTTAACCAGTGCAGCAGTAATACTGGGTGCCTGGCAATCTGCTGGTATTGTGATCGGTCCTTTATGGGGGAGAGGTGTAAAGTTAGCACTGAATCTGTTGGCCAGTATATTGGCAATATCTCTTGGCTCAGTACAGGAGGTACCATTGTGCAATAGCTCAGAGCAAATCTGGGTATTGCCGTGGAGATTCTTTACATAACTATCGAACGCCTTGTGGTTGTCTTTACTATCTGCTGCAATTCTGTTTTCATAGCTAGCTTTAGAGGATTTGATGAGGGATCTCAGACTTTTGTTGAGGCTGATAATGGAGATTTTCCAGTCTTCTGCATCAGTTTCCTCCTTCTGTTGTAGAGTTTGTTTATGGTAGGGGACCACCAGATTGGCTTCCTTTTTTTTTGAGGAGAGCCCTAGCTCAGAGCAAATCTGGGTATTGCCTTGGAGATTCTTTACATAACTATAGAAGGCCTTGTGGTTGTCTTTACTATCTGCTGCAATTCTGTTTTCATAGCTAGGTTTAGAGGATTTGATGAGGGATCGCAACCTTTTTTTGAGGCTAATAAGGGAGTTTTCCAGTCTTGGGATTTATTCCACATCAGTTTCTTCCTCCTGTTGTAGAGTTTGTTTATGGCAGGGGACCACTAGATTGGCTTCCTTTTTTTTGAGGAGTGTGTCTTAGTTCTATTGGGTATGGCGAGATCCATGCATTTGTGTAAGTGTTCATATAGTGCATTGGTGTATGATTCGGCGGTCATGCAACTATTCTGCATTTGCATGGGAGCCGTGAAGTTAGCCACCTCTGTTTTTAGCAACTAGTTAGCTTTGGGGAAGTTCTTCATGGTGGTTATCTTTGTGTGGGAGGGATGTGGATTTCCAAGGTGATTAGTTTGTGGTCAGATCTAACTAGGAAGGAGTTGACTACTGGTGTAGAGCAACAGTTACCCATGTTAGTAATGATCAGGTCAAGGATGTTGCTACCTCTAGTGGGGGTAAGAACGAGCTGGTCCAGTGCATTGGAAGTAATGAATTCCAGAAAGCATTGGGCAAGTGTATTGGTACATGAGTAGTTTTCCCAGTTAATGGAGGGGTAGTTGAAGTCGCCCAGTATGAGAGTGTTAGGTTAGACCCTAATATTCTCCAGGGTGCTCAGGAACATGGAGTGTGAGTCTTGGGACAAGGTTGGGGATGTATAGCAGGCTACGACCTGAATCGCTGTCTTACCCAGTATTAGCTTCACCTGAAGCATCTCAGATGCGTTTTGTTGGGCTACCAGTCTGAAACTGTGCACATCCTTTATGAATATGGAAACACCACCTATTTTGGAGCTTTGGTCCAAGTTCTGGGGCCGAAAGATCTGGAATGAGTTATAGCCTGGTAGTGCATGGGTGCTTTCAGCTGCCTTGAACCAGGTCTCTGTTACAGCACAAATGTCGATGTTCTCCATTTTAAGGAGTTCTTCGAGTGAGTGTATTTTGAAATTTTGACTTATAGTGTTGAGCAGCATGACTCTCAGATTGCATTTGTTTGTACCTGTTATGGTGGTAATTTGGTCTTTGGAACACCACCTAAAAAAGCACTATAGGGGTGGCAAGAGGCTTGGCCAGTATACGGAAGCCCAGGGATGATAGATGCAGGCCATCTCTGGCAAAGCATCGAGGTCTGTCAGTCATGTCATCCCAAGCAGACAGATACTGGATCCCCTTAGAATGACACCAGAAACTTAGCCAATTGTTGAAATCAATTATTTTCTGCTTGTACTGTAGCATAATTTGGGTGATGGTATTTGGATGGTGGATTCACACCCACATGTACAATGACAGAGTCAAATTTGTACCTGTTGTTGAGGGACCTGAGTGCATGCATTATGTGGTGGATCCTGGCACCTGACAGGCAGCTGACTGTTACTTTCTCCTAGTGAGTGAGACATCAGTGTGGCTCACTATGGAGTCACCTATGACTAGTGTGTTGGGCATAGTGTTTTGCCTTAGGGGCTTTGGTTGAGTGGCACACTGTTTAGGAGATTTATGTGTCTCATCATTAGTATTGTGTTGTGGTGGTCGGATGCGTTTCTGCCTTGGAGGTCTTTGCTGTTTGTGAAGATTTTTACTGAGAGCCACCATGAAGGCAGGTGTGTGGTTTGTGTTTTTATATGAAGGCAGTGCTTGTGTGTGTTCTGGAGGGCTATGTGCTCCATGTGGTGTGGTGCAAGTGTTAACCTTCTCCTCTTGACCAGCTATTCCGGTCTTGGCTGGATAGTGCGTGGCTTCCAGTTTGGATATATAAGGGCATCTCTCACACATCTGAGTGTTGGAAGGTAAGAAGAGGGGGTTGTCAGTGTACATGAGGCAGTTGTTACATTGCCTCAGGATGCCCAGGTTCACCAGGTTAATAGGAGAAAGCACATGGAACTGACCTTTAGACATGCCTGGAGGGGTGGGCCTTAATAAATACTGGAGCTGTTTCCTTGTAGAACATTTAGTGCTGGTAGCACTTTTGTGTGCTACAATAATTACTACAATACATCTGGTAAAGTGCTAGACTAATAAGCTAGTAAAAGTGCAGGAGGTGAGAAAACTAGCAGATCTATGGGAAAAATTGAAGAGCAGGCTCTGGCACTGCTCAGAAGCTTACATACAGTCCTGGATACAACAAATCTGTATCTGGACTAGATTAGTTAAAAGAAAGGCAGGGAAACAAGCGCAGATGTGGACTTTTAATCCAGAAAGTTGAAAGAGATGGAAAAAAATACTCACATGGCCAATAAGCTACTATTTCTGGGCCAGAAACTACTCCTCCTGTGGTAGATAGGCTACCTAGTGCTAACCACTCCCACTGATAAGCTAGAAGGCTTCCCTCCAACACAGAAAGGCTTGGGGGGCTCAGAAGCTTATGAACAAGCCTGGATACAGCAGATCTGTACCTGGATTAGACAAGTTACAGGAAAGGTGGGAAACGAGCACAAATGCGGGCTTTTAAACCAGAAAGTTGAAAGAGATGGAAAAACTGCCCAAATGGCCAATAAACTACAATTTCTGGGCCAGAAACCACTCCTGTTGTGGTAGATAGACTACCTAGTGCTTAACACTCTCACTGATAAGCTAGAAGGATTCCCTCCAATACAGAAGGGCTTGGGGGCTCAGAAGCTTACCAAGAGTCCTAGATACAGCAAATCTGTATCTGGAGTAGACTAGTTACAGGAAAAGCTGGAAACAAGCACAAATGTGGGATTTTAAACCAGAAAATTGAAAGAGATAGAAAAACTGCCCAAACGGCCAATAAATTACAATTTGTGGGCCAAAAACCACTCCTTTTGTGGTAGATAGGCTACCTAGAGCTTACCACTCCCACTGATAAGCTAGAAGGCTTCACTCCAACACAAAAAGGCTTGGGGGGCTTAGAAGCTTGCCAACAGTCCTGGATAGAGCAAATCTGTATCTGGACTAAACTAGTTACAGGAAAGGCAGGAAACAAGCTTAGATTTTTTCAGAAAGCAGCTAAAACAGCACTAAAAATAAAGCAAATACAGTTTAAATAAATGCAATTTATTTGAAATGTATTCTGAACTAAATTCAATTGTTGCTTTATTCAACTCTGAACAGTTAAGAAGTGCCAAAAATATACTTATCAGGAACAAAAAAAAAACAATGCCAGCAAATATATAAAATAATTCAGTCAGTAAATATATAAAATAATTCAGGAAAAAATTAAGACAATGCAGAACTCTGAAAAGTTAAAGTGCCAAGAATTATACTTATCACCGATTATATTTCCAGATTGTTTGAGAGCACTCTTAAATCAGAACACAAGGAGTTTCTAACAGTGTATGCAGGAATTTACAAACAGGGGCTATTTTAAATCATATAAAATGATACCAAGGCAGCTAAGGTCGCAGTGGTGCAAAGCAACATAAAACAACAACAAGGAGTAATCTAGGACCACCAAGTCTTCAGGTAAAAGCAGGAATTTATTAAAAAGTTAGCGCTTTCATGCCAATAACGCAGCACTTCAGACAAATTTCAGTACTACACACACTATATATATTAAAAACAATTAATCAATAAAACAATTAATAAATGAAACAACTTGTGTTCCTTAAGTAAGGGTTTTAAAGGCACATAGGCATTAAGTCCTGGACTTCTATGTGCCTGCAACTTTATAATCCACTTACTTTCAGCCTTCTCAATAAAATTATTCAAATCACCACCCCTTCTATTCACATCAATATATTGTAACACTAAATAAATAAAAGAATGTCCATTAAAAACTTGTATATGTCTAAAGGATGGACTATTAACATCTTTATTTCTTATATAACCAACATGTTCCAGAATTCACTCCCTTAGAATCCTAATAGTTTTACCTATATAAAAACTTGTGCATTTTGTACAGGATACAAGGTAAACAAGATGCCTCCTAGTACAATCTGCATAAAATTTAGGATTAAATACAAAACAATTAGATGGATGTGCAAATACTTTAACATCTGAAATATAAGGACAAGCTACACAGTTCCTACAAATAAAAGTACCTAATCTACTTGATAAGGGACTACTATTACTTCTTCTTCCATAACAAAGTTGCCTCCTAAGAGACATTCCATTTTTAAAACAAAAACATGGCTCAGCACCTACAATATCAGAAATAGAATTATCCAAAGTGAGTATAGGCAAATTCCTACATATTACATCACATATAATCCCACCATCACTACTAAATGTAATAACTGGTCTAACCTGACCCGTATCGGAAGTTCTCTTATTAACATATATATTATTTCTACTAGAAAAATGTGGTCCAGCTGAATCAGATCTGGACTCATTTACCTCTCTAACTGCTCTATCCACATCATTAACAGAATAGCCTCATGCTTGCAACTCATGTTTCAACGTACCTAAGGCAACCTTTAAAACATCATTACTAATATGCAACCTAGAAGCCCTGAAGGCTTGATTCTTGTCTATATTCCTAAAAATGTGTGACAGATGCATACTAGTACAATGAAGCAACGTATTCCTTCTAGATTATTTCCCATACATCGAGGTTTGTAATAATCCTCTCCCACTCATATAGGTGGACAGCTAAAAAATGCATACTCTCCAACTGGGCATTAATCATAAACCTCAAAAAACTAGTAGTAGACTCAAGATAAGCTACAAAGGAATTTAATTCAGAAGTGGTTCCATCCCATAGAAAAAATATGTCATCTATAAATCTTCTAAAAATTTTTAATTGTGATAAATAACCATGAGAAGCAAACACAAATTCATCCTCCCAGTTAGCCATTACAAGGTTGGCATAGCTATTGGCACAAGAAGTGTCCATTACCAATGCCAGCCTTCTGTAAATAAATACAATCAAACATAAAAGCATTATTCTCAAGAATAAGATCCAAAAGTGTGCAGATCAAAAAAATCATATCATGAGAATAATCACTATGTTTATGTAGAAAAAGTCTCACTGCCTCTACACCTTCTATATTTGGTATCACTGTAAAAAGTGTATTCACGTCTATTGTGACCAAAACATAATTTGAAACATCATGCATAGAATTAAACTCAAATAAATCATTCAAAAATGTTGTGTATCTCTAAGAATAGTACAAACACCATTAACCACATATCTTAATTTATGTTCAAGAAATATAGACAGAGGCTCAGGGAGCCACCCATTCCCTGATAAGATAGGTCATAATGGGAGGTCAATACTGTCCTTATGGATATTAGGTAATCCATAAATCAAAGGCAGAAGGGGGAACTCAACAGTAAAATAATCATACAAGTCAGGATATATCACCCTACTCATAAGTAAATCATACAGTTCATCTCGAACATGTTGAATCAACCTATTCAAAGAAACAGACTGTAGTTTAACACAAACACTCTCATCAGACAGCATAGTTAACATCTTGTTGTCATACATTATTTTGTCAAACACAACAATCCCCCCTCCCTTATCAGCAGGTCTTATTTGTATGCTCACATTCTCCCTTAATAATTTAAGAACATCTCTTTCTGTATGAGTCAAATTAAGAAAGCGTTTACTATGTGCTGGGCATTGTTCTGCATTCAAGCTAATTAAATCCCGCTCACATTTATTTAAAAACAATTCAATGGATGGTAAAAACTGAGGGCAAAAAGCACTAGGCTTTCTAAATTTACAAACTTCATTATCACCTGAATAAATAGTCTTCAGCATAATGTTATGAGCAAAAAGTCTCAATCTTTGCATAGTCTCCACAAATTCAGCTCTATTGGCAAGTATGAAAGAAAGTCCATGATTCAACACCCTAACCTGCTCAGCTGTAAGCTGAACTGAAGACAAATTAAAAACTAACGTGCTGTTGGCTGCATTGATGTGGATTTCTTGTCTAATCCCACCTCGAATGATAGTTTCCTCTTTTTCTTCTCACCCCACGCATAAATGTCCTTGATGTGTACTGGCAGCATGGGAAAAAAAGCATTCATCACTAAAGAACTAGCTATTTCCTTACGCTAGCCCCCAAATGTTCACTCACGTCTAGAGAGGAAGCAGTTACAGCAGCAGTAGGAACAACCGCCTCACCCTCAGAAGACGTCGTTGCATTCACAGATGGTAAAGGGGCGTGTCTCACCCTGTCATCAATAAATTGACAAGCTTCTCCATTCACAACCAATGGAGGGGCATGTCTGTCAGTATCTGGAGCTATGTTCCACGGGGCTCTATTCTTACTGCTATTATTACAATTAGAGGTGTTACTGTCATCCTTTAGCCACACAAAGATGTGACCCTTACTAAAATCATTAAAATCATGATTTAATATCTTGCCTTTCAATGCTCTATTTATTCTCATATACAGACACATTAGTAAAGATTTCATCCAATCTCATTCTCAGTTAAACTGCCAAGAATTATACTCATCACTGATTATATTTCCAGATTGTTTTAGAGCTCTCTTAAGTCAGAACACAAGGAGTTTCTAACAGTGTATGCAGGAATTTACAAACAGGGGCTATTTTAAATCAGTCTTGAAGCAATCAGATAACAAAAAAGCTGTTAGAGCAGTTTTATAAACTTTAACACCACCACAGAAATAGGGGGGGGGGTCAGTTTCAGAAGAGATCAGGAACAAAAAAACAATGCTAGCAAATATATAAAATAATTCAGTCAGCAAATATATAAAATCATTCAGGCAAAAATTAAGACAATGCAGAACTCTGAAAAGTTAAAGTGCCAAGACTTATACTTATCACCGATTATATTTCCATATTGTTTTAGAGAACTCTTAAGTCAGAACACAAGGGGTTTCTAACAGTGTATGCAGGAATTTAAAAACAGAGGCTATTTTAAATCAGTCTTGAAGTAATCAGATAACAAAAAAGCTGTTAGACCAGTTTTATAAACTTTAACACAACCACAGAAATAGGGGGGGGGCCAGTTTCAGAAGAGATCAGGAACAAAAAAACAATGCCAGCAAATATATAAAATAATTCAGCCAGCAAATATATAAAATCATTCAGGCAAAAATTAAGACAATACAGAACTCTGAAAAGTTAAAGTGCCAAGACTTATACTTACCACCAATTATATTTCCAGATTGTTTTAGAGCACTCAAGTCTGAACACAAGGAGTTTCTAACAGTGTATGCAGGAATTTACAAATAGGAACTATTTTAAATCAGCAAACCTTGAAGCAATCATAACAAAAAAGTTGTTAGACCAGTTTTATAAACTTTAACACTACCACAAAAATTGGGGGGTAACCAGTTTCAGAAGAGATCAGGAACAAAAAAACAATGCCAGCAAATATATAAAATAATTCAGTCAGCAAATATATAAAATCATTCAGACAAAAATTAAGACAATGCAGAACTCTGAAAAGTTAAAGTGCCAAGAATTATACTTTTTTATATTTCCGATTGTTTTAGAGCACTCTTAAGTCAGAACACAAGGAGTTTCTAATGATGTATGCAAGAAGGTGCAAACAGGGACTGTTTTAAATCAGCAAGCCTTGAAGCAATCATATAGCAAAAAAGCTGTTAGACCAGTTTTATAAACTTTAACACCACCACAGAAATAGGGGGAACCAGTTTCAGAAGAGATTAGGAACAAAAAAAAAACAATGCCAGCAAATATATAAAATAATTCAGTCAGCAAATATATAAAATAATTCAGGCAAAATTTAAGACAATGCAGAACTCTGAAAAGTTAAAGTGCCAAGAATTATACTTATCACCGATTATATTTCCAGATTGTTTGACAGCACTCAAGTCAGAACACAAGGAGTTTCTAACAGTCCACAAATCTATTTTATTCTCTATTCATGGCATTTTTTTCTACCATGTTTCCATTTTTTATAACTTACTGTACAGCAGTACCATACAGCTCCTTAGTCAGATTTTTAGGAAACAGTCTAACACTAATGAACAACATTTGTTTATCATATTTCATCTCTTTCCTTCTTTATTATAAAAATATACAATAGTTTTCAAATTAGCTTAGAGGTGTCCCTTGCGTACAGACTTACTTCTGCTATCCTTTAAAAGTCATTATTTTATCTATTTACTTGTTTACTTTTGTTGACTGACTTATCTTAAAAGTCCCATGGCCTATTTTCAAGGGAGAAATTAAGTAGTATTTTTGCGCAGGGGTGGAATTTGGTCAGGACACAGGAGAAATTCCTTTACATTGCTGCAAGTGGTCACAGAAGGGCTGATCCATTCAGAAGAGAGTGGACAGCATTTTGGAGGTAGGCAATAATGTGAACATTGCTTTGGAAGAAGGAAATGATATAGAGATTGTATTGTAATAGAGGTTTGTCAGTTATTCAGCTGAAACATTTGGACACTATTTCAGATTCACAGGTGACTAACAGGAAATATTTTATGGACCTGTATCTTTTAAAGAATTGCAGTAGATGTTACTGTTTCTAATATTAAGTTAGATTTGTGAAAGGATTTGGTCAGATTGGCATCAAATGAAACAGACTCTGCTGTTTCTGACTAGGTGATATGTAGAAATGAGCAAAGGGTAAAGTTTCCATACTTTTGGTAAGGTAGTAGCTGAATTGTGAACATCATAGAAGCTTTTTATTGCAGTTTTGATTTCGATAACAGAGGAGGGCACCCTTAGACACAGCTGCATATCTGGATAAGTCCATTTATACTGTTGGTGTGTAAATGGACGTCCACAGCATAGTCTGTAATTCCCAAACCTTTGAGCCATGGATTGCATAGCAGAGCAGGAATAGGGATTTATGGGCATCCAGCTGTGGATGTATGATACAAAATGTCTTGCTTGGCACATGACATATTGTTGAAGATACTGTAGGTAAGCAGCTAGACTACTGTTACTTATGCTACTTGGGCTGACACTGCACAGAAATATATATTTACATTTGATAGTGAGATGTAGTAGCACATCCTGGTATGTAGTACAGTGCACATAAACACACACACTGACACAATCTAACACAGGTTCTCCCCAACACAGTAATGCAGCTGAGCTCATGAATCATACTCTGAAATCATGGTTACATTGGCCAAACTTTTTTTATGAAATGGCAATTGAAATGACTGAAGAGCAGTGGTGTCTGGTGACTTCAAGGCAAGGGCTGGAGGGCTGTGAGAAGCAACTGAATGGGTGGGGCTTATGGAATGGGGTTGGGCTCTATCACAATAGGTCAATGACCATCCACAGACTGCCTTAGTACCTCTCATTATAGCCCCTTTGTGGACTATATACACCCCGTTCTTTAAATCTCCATCATTTAAACACACCCTAATTAGACAAGACTCCACTGACATAAGTGTGGAGGAAGTAAATGAATTAAGCTGAGGGTCTGAGGGCCATAGGTGCCCAGAAATCATAGGGTTCTAGATGCTCTGAGGTGCATCTTAAGAGGTTTTGTTATAACATTTTTATTCAATGATGGTCCAAACAAAAATCATAACTAAGGAAAGAAATGCAGTCTTATTTATTTTCCTTTCATGGGAAAATATGTTGTGTCTAAAGCTTAATGTTCAAAGCTAACATCATAGTAATTCCCAATAAATTGTGAAGACAAATGTTTCACAGGATATGTAAGTCCTATCTGGGAATAGTGCCTGGCTCCCTACTCCTTCAAAAAAGATAGTTACCCTCTGTGTACCTCTATGGTGTTAGATTGGGATGGAAGAAAAATCACAAATGGCCATATGCATACATTATATACCCATAGCCAGCTTTGGGCACCAGTGACCCTGTGGTAGCTGGGGGCCCCAGTCACAGAAAGTTATCTTAGTTTGATATCCATTACATGTTTGTCAAACTAATAAAGCCTTGTACAACAATCTTGTATGCTTAATAAGCCAGTTGTGTAATAATAACTCTTATTTATATCTATTTTAAATTTCAAAGATATCTCTAGTTATAGTAATAGTGTTTTTTAAGTAACAGACTTCACAATGTTTTACTATTGACATAGTACCCTTGATATATTTAAATTCTGCTGGTGGACATTCTCTCCACTAAAACAAGCATCATAGCCAGCTTTAGGCACCTGTAATACCTGTGGCTGCAGGGGATCCCCCTTAATCATCCTTGACTGTGTGGGGGCCCCACAAAAGCTGCTGCCAGTTGGAGAAAAATAAGGAGGAAAAACTGATTCATTGTCCAATTATGCTGTTTTATTTGAAAGAGGGTTTTGATCACCCTGTTAGGGTAAAGTTGCTAATCAGTGAATGAATATTAGCAGGGTAAGCACTAGAGATCAGCAGCCCTGATCGACTGATCTCAGTACATCACTTGCTCTCTACTTCTTTGCTCAAGATTTCAAAGCAACAATAATAGCAAATCAATGTTCACAACCAGAAACACTTTTTAAATATTACTCTAATTTACTTAAAAAGTGAATAGAATAACACATTTTATGTCAACATGTATTTTTTGGACAATAATAAATATAAAACTCTGATGTCTGGATTTATTGACTGTGTGTCATTTTGAATAATTTACCAGCAAATCAAAAGTTTTTTCACTAGGGACAAAGCAAAATTATGAGGCAAAATTTGGGATAGTGATAGGACTACATTACTTCTCAGTGTGGTAAATAAAAGTGACTTACCCCTGCTATTGTTTGACAAGTGCTAAATAACAGTCACTTATCTGGTGTGACTGTACCAGTGTTGTACAATGTATTGTTATTTGCTGAAATAAGTGCAAAAGTAGTATTGCTATGGCTTATGCTTGTGCATGTGTTGTAATGTAAGACTAACAAGACGGCCATGATTTCTTTTACTTTGTAGAACAAACATAATCTATGTTACCATTACACTTGTGTATGTGGGGAGAGGTTGTGGATGCAGCATATTTCAGAGTAGTTTATGGTCTTTCACTTGCCATCACAACCATAGGCTTTACACATAATAGGTGTATATATTTGGTGGTTTGGCAGGAAGAGGATGTGTGAAAACAATTGTTCATTGCCACTGCGGTGCAGTGAGCAGCACTGCCATCTCACAGTGCTTTGTTCTGATTGAGTTCTTGGCAGTGTGGTGTCTGCATACCCTTCCTGTCTGTGTGTGTCTGTCCATGTGCTCTGGTTAACCCCAGCACCTCAAAAACATGTAGCAGGTGAGATAGAATTCAACTGTTTTCATTGAAAGCGAAAGTGCAGAGAGAGAAAGGAGAGAGAGAGAGAGAGAGAGTGTACACATGCGCACGTGTGTGTATGTATTTGTGTGTAAGTCTGTAAAATACATCACTGATTTTTATCTGTGCACACACACAACAATGACGGGTACATACATAACTCTTCTGAGTAGCAGTATACAAATGTCGTTAACATTAATTGTATTTCAAATGTAATGCATAAAATACATCACAGAACATTCACACACTTAAGCTTCTAGGAGTCTGGTGGCTCCCATACATCAGAATGTAGGAGTGGATTTTGACATAGACTTTGTGGTGGCCTCACCCTTAGCTGAACTCATTCTAAAACCAGACCTGCTCAGATGTGTGTGTAGAGAAGGTTGCTGTAGTTTGTTTGGGAGGCAGGGAATTGTATGATCAATTACTTCTTTAATTTTCATCACAATCAAACCTTAGAGGTTTGCACAGAAGGTTATTATAGATTGTGTTTGGGCTGGGGACAGTGTGTTTTTGTTTCTTTTGCATCTCTCAAAGACCTCAAAGGTGTGCAAAGAAGGCTACTAAAGCTGATGTACAGGCAGTGTACTGTCTAGGAGCAACAAAGTGAAATATATTAGTGTAATTATTTTTTTCACTTTCCTTACAATTGTACATCACGTACATATACAGTTGGCTGCCTTTGGAGGGTATGGGTGAGGAGCAAGGAGGCATGCTATGTTTATGTATGACAGCAGTCACTTGGAATACATGACTGTGGCCATTTGAACCTCTGCTTTCAACCCAGTCTAACAGCAGAAGGATGCGCAGGCAGTGACTGTCATTTTTTGGGAATGGGGGTAGAGAAGCACATAGTATTCCCAGAGTGGATTTTTGTATCCTCACAATTGTCTTGTTAGTTTTTGTGAGATACTGTTTTGTCAGTTTTGGACATTAAGCCTTGAGCACAACTTATGTCTTTCTTGAAAGAAAACAAACAAACAATAAAATAAAACCGATATTCTTTTCTTCCTCATGATTTTTAAGCAGGCCATCACTGGATTAAAAATTTAGGAAAATGCTCAAAATGCATCCGAGAGCATTTATAACCCTATGGCTCCTTGGGCCTGGCTTATTTGGGTTATTTCCTAAATGGTTATTACTGTGCTGTCTTGCTCAGGAAAGGTGTGTTGAAAGGATGCAAGGAAAACTAAAGTTGAACAGTAACACTGAATTTCTTTCCTTAATCGTAATTTCTTTTCAAACCATCATTGGATGAAAAAGTTGTGTAAAAAGGAAAACAAAAATTTAAAATTCACTTCAGAGCATATGGAAAGTCTTGGCTTCTTGAAAAAGCTGAAGAGTAAGGCAAAATGTGAGGAAAGGAAGAAAAAAGTAACGTGCATGGTGTGGGGAACTCAAGATAGGGTGAAAATAGAGAGAAGCACTCAAGGAAGTGTGTGTGTGTGTGTGTGTGTGTGTGTGTGTGTGTGTGTGTGTGTGTGTGTGTGTGTATGTGTGTGTGTGTGTATGTGTGTGTGTGTGTGTGTGTGTGTGTGTGTGTGTGTGTGTGTGTGTGTGTGTGTGTGTGTGCGTGTGTGTGCGTGTGTGTGTGTGTGTGTGCATGTGCGTGTGTGTGTGTGTGTGTGTGTGTGTGTGTGTGTGTGTGTGTGTGTGTGTGTGTGTGTGTGTGTGTGTGTGTGTGTGTGTGTGTGTGTGTGTGTGTGTGCGTGTGTGTGTGCGTGTGTTTTGGGGTGAAACAGTAGGTAGTGCCTAGGGCACCATTTCACTTAAGTCCAGCCCTGTATTTGAATTGTGGCAGTGACGCACTGTTGTAACTAAATGCCAATAACTGTGAATGTCTCTTTATGAGCTGGGCTAACATACACAGGCCTGTCCTTATGTAAGTGCATTGTAGCTACAGTTCAGTATGTGTACACTACTCATAAAACTCTGCAGCATGAATTAAAATGTTGCTTAGGAGGAGTGGCATGACAGGGTGATACTTAGACTGAAGTGTACAGGGGTCCGCAACTTGCTGGGGGCTCCAAAATGCTAACATTGACCCTGTACGCACCTGACGGTTTAGGAGAGGAAACTAGAGCATCTGGATAAAACCTACACACAGACAGAGAATACATACAGATTCCACACAGAAGAAATCAGCCTAAAACTCAACCATAGAATCAAGTGCTGTGAAACAGCAATGCGACTTGTTGTACCACTGTGCCAACAATCAGCTGTTGTAACACATATACCACCCAGACTGCCACACCCATCCAACAGCCTCCATACCTAGCAATTAAAGCCACATTTATTGTGTACACCTTAGACATCAGACTGCAATAAAATAAAAATAATAGTTGCTGACAATAATTTAACACACACACACTCAATTATAGCCACTTGTATGAATGTGACTATAACCTCAGATGTTTGAGTGTGATCAAACTAATAAATAACTACATAAATAGCTGCCACAGAGAAATGTGTCTTCTTAGCTCATTTCTGTCAGAATACAGTGTGCAACCTATTGCAATGCACCAGCTTACCTCTCAATCTCTTAGCTTAAAAATCAAGGAGAAAACTAAAAATAATGATGGACAAAGGACCAAAATCAGGAGGATGTTGCCCTTAACTTGCAAAGTTGCTAGAGGAACAGGCTTTGTATTTGCAGACTTTTTTCTGAAGGCTATTAAGTCTAAAACGCATTTATCTGTCATTACTTACTGACTGCATTCTTTACTGATATGCCAAGAAAAAACACGTATGTTACAAGGAACAGACCAGAATATGAAGCAAAAATCACAAATATTCTGTAAAATCAAGGATAGCTGACAGCATCTATCACCCCCACACACACACACACACACACACACACACACACACACACACACACACACACACACACACACACACAAAACCATCAATTACAACCACTTGTATGACTGTGACTGTACACCAAGTAACTTTGACAATAATTAAATGAATGAATAAATATATAAATAACAGACACACACAAGAATGTATAGTCACAGCTCAGTGTTGTCAGAATACAGTGTACAACCCACTGCACTCCCCCATACCTCTCTACCTCTTAGCTCAAAAATCAATGAAAAAGCTAAATATAATAGGGGATAAGATCCAAAATAAGGGTCAAATACTGGTCTTACATACTTAGAATATTGATAGAATAACAGTTTTACATGAGCATGCCTTTTTGTGATAACTATTAAATCTGAATCTTAATCGGATGTCATTATTTAATGATTGTGGTAATCATTTATTCACCAAAAAAGCATAAACTTTATGAGGAACAGACCAAAATATGAGGCAAAATCAAAGACATACTAAAAAAGCAGTCAGTTAAAGGCATCTATAGCCCCAGACATTCCAGCATTTTGTAACAAACACACACGCACACACACACACACACACACACACACACACACACACACACACACACACACACACACACACACACACACATACATACTGCCCAGATGTGACTATAATTACAGCCACATGCATGACTAACTGTATACCACAGAACTTTGACTGCAACTGAATGAATGAATATATACATAATAAATAACTGCCACACAAGAATGTATCTTCTCAGCTCAGTTTTGTCAGAATACAATATGCAACTCACTATAATAAACAAATACACTCCTATACCCCTCAACTTCTTAGATAAAGAATCAATGCGAAAGTGGAAAGTAATGAGGTTAAAGGACCAAAATCAAGCTAAGATATTGCTCATATACTTAGAAAACTGCTACAATATCAAGCTTTTGCTGAAAGCTGTTAAGTCTAAAATGGAATACATGTCATTATTTAGTAACTCCAGTCTCATTCATTTGCAAGAAACTGCAAACTTTATAAGGAACAGATCAAAATATGAAGCAAAATCAGATGCATTCTAGCAAAAGCAGTTGGAAGCAAGCATTTGTACGCCCCCCTACACATACACACACAAACACACACACACACACACACACACACACACACACACACACACACACACACACACACACATGAAACCAACGATTATAGCTACTTATAAGTATGACTGGGATCGTACGCCACATAACTTTGTGCTTAAATGAATAAAAAAACACACAACCAATTCACAGGAATGTTTCTTATAGGTGACTACTGTCAAAATGCAGTGTTCCGCCCATTGCATCCCTCTCCATACACAAATATCTGTTAACCTTAGTTCAAAAATTAAGGAGATAGGCAAGCTAAAAATGGGGGAAAGGACCAAATCCAGGGATAGATATTACCCTATATTTTTATAAAATTGTCAGAATAATAAGATTTGCATTGGCATGCTTTTTCTTGAAGACTAAGTCTGACAAATAAGGATCTGTCATTATTAATTTGCTGCAGTTCTTACCTGTATGCCCCAAAAAACACGATATATTCAGAAACATTCTACAAAATCAGGGACAGTTGAGAGGACCTATACTGCCCTACACACAGACGGTTAGAGAGGGAGACACATACACACACAAACACACACATGCACACACTCATCAAATTAAAAACCCTTATTTTTCTAAATGTATGGCATGTATAGTACAACTGCATTATTAAAAATAATATATATTTAATAAATAAACTTGCTCCTACACTCATATTTATTTAAATGATACCCATTTTTATTTTACTTTATTAAATTAATTATTTTTTTTCAAAAGAGGTTCTTGTTTTTGCTGGGGTGGGGGGCTGAAGTCTATCAGCCAGGGCCACAAGGAACCCTGCTATGGAGATTCATAGAATGTAGGTACTCCAGTTGTGAGAAAGGTTCAAAATCAATGTACTTGACTTAGCAGATAGAAGAGAATATCATGTGGGTGTCACATGGGCCATTGCCAAAATAAGGCTGCTTGACTGTGCTCTCAGTTAAACAGGCTGGACTGTGTAATGTGATGTTATCTAAAGGAAGTAGGCAGAAGGGTTTTTTTAGAAGAGGGAAAATCATTGCATGAAAGAGTCAAGGTAAAGCAAATTATTGGTTTGTTTCAAAATACAAAATACACATAGCATACACATACCACTATATGCACTTTGTATAGCTGGAGTTGTAGGGATGATTGAGTGGAAACACTGTCCTGTACTGGTGTCCCTCTGTGATCTGACAGTAGGATGATTCCTTTTTGTGAAATGCCCTATGGTCACTGCTGCATACCACCACTACTGTACACAGCTCATTTACAGGGCAACATACAATGTTTTTGAGTCAACTTGCTAGTAAGTAGTGCGGAATATTATCTGATTTGTTCTAGTTTGTATGACACACTGAGAATATGGAGAGTTTAAGTGTAATGACTAGAAAATGCTGAAAAACTGGGGCATGTTCCTAAGCAAGATTTTATTTTAGGAGATGAATGTTTCATTAGGTATACAGGGCAGCCATGACATATTTTTCATGTGAGGAAGCCGACCATTATTATTATTCACAATCCCGGCAAAATATCTGCACTTTAAGTTGGCTAGAGGGACATTTGCCTCTAAACTATAAGGGGTGTACTCTTTGCAAAGATAAGAGATATATTTAGAAGGATTGATCCACTAGGGGAAGATACAATTCTCAGAATGTTTTAATGGAGAAAGTTTATAATAAAGAAAGTGAAACAGAGGTAGAAATACAAGATGGAGTAATGATAATTAAAGTTAAATAGAACCAGCTGTCTAACACTGATCATGTGGCCTGTTAGAGTTTGTAATATTTGTGATGGTTTGGGAATATGAAGTGGTTACAGGGTTTTTAATCGCAAGATGAAGGAAAGGTAAGAGTTGAAGAAAGGGTAAGCAAAAGCAAACAAAAGAAAACTAGGAAAAGGGAGATCTAAGATGGCAGCAGTAAGAGATGTATCTTCAGTGTACCGTATTGCTGTCTCCCACAGCTGCAATTAATCAGGATAAATGATTACTGAGCACCAAGATTTTCATCCACTTTCTTGCTGAATCATTCAATAAATGAATCGTTCATATTTGGGAGTTCTATTTGAGTTGCAAACGCTTCACCAATGAATAAAGCAAGACTGAAAATTTACAGAAAAAGACATATGTAGCTAAATCTGAAAGCAGCCCAGGTCATCGGAATACTCTTCTGATTTCAAGACCTATTCCAAAAAACAATACATTGCTATAGATATCTCAGAAAGCACTGACACAGGCTTGCAAGTCTTAATAAGTCATGCTTTGCAATAAAAGAAAACTTTGTCTGGAATCTGATAAACACAGTGTGGCAGTCTGTTTCAGTGGTGACTTCCATTGGATCTAGAACAGGCTATCTCCATGTAATCTCCAAATGATGAACTCTTTAGAGCAATAATGGCTCCCATAAAAAGGAACTCCTCTAACATTAAAACTGACATCTCAGTTATTAAGGGCAAGATAGATATACTGTCTGAAAAGAGAGGAAACAGAATCCAGAATTTCTCAAGTTGGAATATAATATCACAGAAAATAAAGTAATCCTTAATAACATTTACAATGAAACTACATCTATCAAGTGAACTATTACAGGTACTGAAACTGGGTCGAGAAGGAATAGTGTACTGATTAGTGGTCTGGCCAAAGACAGTACTGCAGATAAACTAATAACCAACTGCAAGAAATATTCACATATCATGCTGTTTTTTTTTTCTCACTGCTTTTTTTCCAACTACAGTATATAAAGGGCTTGTAGAACTTTGAGCATAATCTTTTAATGGAAAGCCTCCTAGATCAACATATGTAATACTCTTGAGACAAACTGAAGCAGCACATATTCTAAGGGTCACCAAATCCTCCCCCAAAATAGCATGGAACTATAGCAGTCTTACAATAAGTATAGACTTGCCTCTGGTCTTTCAAAAGGAATGTCAGGAGATATATTGGACTGCTCACAATCGGACCAAGGGAGAAATAAATTCCAAATGTTTTTTTCACTCTCCCTTACTTGCTACTGGAAACAAAATAATTACAATGTTAAGGATGCCTTTCATGCCTTAGAATTATCTTTAAACCTGTTTCTACCTGGTTAAAATCTAAAGCTATCACAATGCAAATATTCTTAACTGGGGACTGTTTTTTTTTTATATTGATTTTATTTTCTTCCTATAGCCTAATATACTTTTGAAGTTTGGTTGTAGACTTAAATCTTGTTTGCTATAAGGCATAAACTTTACTGCTATCATGATTCACAAATATGTATATCTATATATATATATATATATATATATAAATATATATATATATATATATATATATATATATATATATATATATATATATATATATATATATATATATATATATATATATATATGGGTCTATATTATAATACCGAAAATCCTTTTAAGCGAACGCGAAAACACCAACACGTATTGCGTGAAGCGCGATTATGTCAAACGTACTAAACCGCGAAAACCAAAAAGTTGAAGTGTCATGGTTGGCCCGTCTGCGGTACAGCTCTGTAAGGTAAGTGTGTGATAGTTATGGACCTTAGGGTTAGGGTGCAGGTTAAGGTAAGTGCATAGATAGGTAATGTATGTAAGGTTTAGTGTAGGGTTAGAATTAGGATTTTATTAAATGTATGTGTGTGGATTAATTGTTTTGTTTTGGTATATCGCTGTAGGGTAAGTGTGCGATAGTTAAGGACCTTAGGGTTAGGGTGTGGGTTAAGGTAAGTGCATAGATAGTAATGTATGTAAGGTTTAGTGTAGGATTAGACATAGGGTTTTGGTGCTTTACTTTAGGGTTAGAAGTAGGGTTTTGGTTAGTGTATGCATGTGGTTTATTTATTTTGTTTGGGTAGGCAGTATGTAGTGGGAGGTGAAGTTGGCCGACTATGGGGATTTGACTTTTTGTATTTTGCGGTTTAGTACATTCGGCATATTCGCGTTTCGTGCAATACGTGTCGGTGTTTTTGTGTTCACTTAAAGGGAGTTTCGCTATTATAATATAGACCCTATATATATATATATATATATATATATATATATATATATATATATATATACACGGTTCCACTTCATATCGTCGAAATATCATTTCATCGAATTTCAAAACATTGAGACCAAATAGTCAAAAGCTCAAATCGTTGAAAACTCATAACATCGAATCTCAAATCACTGAAAACTATAAAGCAACTAGAAATAACATCCCACAGAGTTTTTACTACGTTTATGCAGGGGTGCAAGCCCCCATGCACCCCCCATGTGGGGGGCTCTGCCCCCCCACACCCCCTGTACATTAAATATACCAACTCCAAGGTCGCACTACAGTGGAGGAAAAAGGTAATTTCCTAACCCCACTGTAGTGTGACCTTGGACTTGGTATAATTAATGTACAGGGGTTTGGGGGTGGAGCCCCCCACATGGGGGTGCAGGGGGCTTCCCCTACATAAACATAGTAAAGTGTCTGGGATGTTATTTCTAGTTGCTTTATAGCTTTCAATGATTTGATAACAAAAATCCAAAAGAAGATACAGGTACTATGCCATCCCTAGGACTCAGAGAAATAATCATCACCAAAGCTAATTGGCTAACTTGAGACTGCAATCTAGCATAATAGCAATAATACAAAACAAAACAAACCAGCTAGGTAATGGCTTGGAACTTAAAAGAACAAACAATACAACAAAAGTGCAGTGAAACATGGGTAAACACTCAAAGAAACTTATTGCAGTATACTAAAAGCCATAGTGAGAGCTTTCATCCAAATTAAATTTCATTAGACTCTGAAATATCACAAAACATGATGTCATCATTTATTAACCAATAAAAGCATCCAAATGTTGCTTCCTTAAAAAGTTCATTCATAATCCAAGGGCAAAACACTTGTATATAAATAAATGAAAATTAATGCCTTTAAAAGCATGCACTTTGACGAATATTTAAAACATGTGATAAATTCCAATATATAACTTATACTTAATTTCTTTCTTAATTTTTGTTTCTTTAACACACACTTAAAATTAATGTGATTGTTCAACGCTGCTTTGTGAGAGGCATCCACTTGAATTACTATTCATACTCCTTAGAGTCCAATAAATTTTCAACCCCTCCACAATATCTGGTTCAATAATATCAATAACATAAAAATAAATCTTTTAAAATTCTTACACTTAATTGAATGCTTGTATAATGCATTTCTGTTATTTTTTTCTTGATCGCTTGACAAGGTTCATAAACTCTAAATTTTAATTTTCTCTTAGTGCAAACAGTATAAAAATACTGACATATCAAACATTCAGCTGCATATACTACATTATTAGTATCACAGTTACAATACTTTGGAGACCAATAATTAATCTCAGTATTAAGGCAACAAATGAAGGTGAATTAGAAATAAACTTGCACTGGTTGCACTTATTACAAGAAAAAAGTATCCTTCACTTGAATGAACTATTCCTTCCACCTTCAAAGTTGTTGTCTAAGATATTTTTTAAATTCTCTGTTCTTTTGTTCACAAACAAGAGTTCATCTCCTATTACATCATTTACTAATGGATCACCTTCCAAAATCCACCAGATGTTCCTCATAACATCCGTTATAGCTGTTGCATCAAGAGTATAAGTTAAAAGTAAGCTCATATCAAAACTGGAAGTATTCTTATTAGGAACTTTTTTTATCGTCTGACCCATATTCTGTAATGGGTTTATATAAATTAGACCTATGGGTAATTACTTCCTTTGCTGTATCAACCAATAAGGGAGTAGTGTATCCCCTTTGTTTAAACTTAAGTTTTAAAATATCCAATTCCTATAAAAATTAATCTTCCATGCTGGAAAGTCTTCCCACTCATCATTTGACCCTTTACTACATTACTGTTTAAGCCACTGGGATGCACACTATTAAAATGTAAAATATTGCTACCTGAAACATCTTTCTTAGCTAGGGATGTAGCAATCTTCTCATTCTCTAACTGTTTACTCAACTTTATATCCAAAAAAAAAAAAAAAAAACCACTAACTTTACAATAACACCAAATAAACTTTTAAAAAAATTGGTGGTCTTATTCATATATTCACTAAACTTTTTTGTAACTTGATATTGCCTGACCACCATTAAAATATTGTGAATAAAATGTAAATTGTTTTTCAAATGCTTGTCTTTTCGGATTTTCCCGGTCAGGGGTCACCACAGCGGAACTCTGGTCCACTAATGATTGGCAGTCGATTTTTATGGTGCTGAGTTGCCAGCCCGATGCCCAACCTTCAGTGAAAGCACACCCATTCACGCATGTCTTTCGTAGGCCACTCGACCGCGGGGAGGACATGCAGACTCCACACAGAAGGCACTCCAGCCGAGAATAAAACAGGAGAACCTCTTGCTGTGAGGTAACAACGCTACCACTGTACCACCATGGATAACTATATAAATTGTTTTGTTATAAATGGAATAAATGCTATCATAAAGAAACCAGTTTTTTCAATGTCCTAAAACAATGTTGGCATAACTAGGTGTCATCGCTGCTACCATAGCTACTCCTTGAATCTCTTGGAAGCATTATTTCCCAAATATAAAACAGTTGTGTTTTAACACTAGTTCCCATAAAGAACACACTGACTCTAGTTCTGTTTCTCTGAAAACATGTTATTCCACTAAATATTTCTTAAACCATACCAGACCTAAGTTAGTAGGTATAACTGTATACGAACTGTAAATATCTGAAGTGGCAAGCCAATCTTTGGCTTTAAAAACAACTCTTTAAGTTTGACAATATAGTCAATGGAGTCTAAAACAAAAGATTTGACATTTTAACAACCATTTTTGATGAGTTTTCCACAAAAATATCCAAAAGTTCTGTCTTTGAACCACTTAAAAATACTATTGGTCTCAAAGGAGGAGTCTTTCTCATCTTTATGTGGTTTGGGAATATCAAATATCACAGCTAATTTTGGAAATTAAGCTGTGAAAAAAATTAAGTTTTTATGTATCCAACTTTCATCAAATAAATAATTGGTAAGAATATCAATATTTCTATAGTCAAATAGACTATGCCAGTAAAACTTTTTTCCAGTGTTCCAAAGGAAAATGCTTGAGAGACAGAAAAAAGCACAAGAGTTGACTAGAAGAACTAGTAGTACATTGGAAATGAACCAGTTACTGGATTTGGGAGATGGTGATCAGGAAAAAAAACAGCAACTTAGAAACTGATGAATAAATGTGGGATTACAAAGCATTAATTTCATTTGTGAAGTGTGATGGAACAAGAAAAGATAGAAATATTGGACTTTTTTGAACTTGTTAAACTTATAGAGGACTCCGGAGCATATGCCCTATGTCATGTCATTAATGTTTGGAAAACATTTAGGAGAGGGAGGAGGAAGGAAAGAGTTAACTGTAAGTAAAATAAAATGTTGTCTTTACAGTATATTTGTAATACATGGCATATACTGCATGCTGTAGAATACAGTTTTTTTTCAGTTAATTATGCATGTAATAGGGATACTGAAGTAAACAGGTGCCCCTATTTTTTCTTCTTTTTTCTTTCTTCTTGTTCAGTTTTAGGAAATGTAGACATTTCAAAGTGAAAAGAGAAGAAAGCCTGGATAGAAGAGCATGACACAAGTAAAATTGATATGCCTTTTCTTATTTTTATATAGGGGAATGACGATTAAGGCCCTTTTCTTGATTTAATAACAATTTTGAAGGGAAATCAAATAAATAAAAGAACACTGAATATACTGAATACTGAATAATGTTTCCCTCTAGCACATAAATGTTTACTGTGCAATATGTGCAGGGGAACACTACTGTGCATCTGGTTCTCATGGTCATATAGAGACAATCTGATAAGGGGGCAACAAAAACAAACCACTTTTTTTCTTTCAATGACTATGAGATAATGTTTTCTTCATTTGGGAGAGGAATAAAGATAAGATAAAGATGGTAAAGACCCTGATCTGATGATCCAGCTTCGTATAGGCCCGTTTCAATTCTAAACAATGATTATAAAGTGTTTATGTCTATAATTGATAGAAGAATGGCAAAGGTGATTCCAAAATGTATAGATATGGATCAGTGTGATTTTGTGGAGGGGAGGCAAACATTTGAAAACAAGGTTTATGGATGTGGTGAGAGAGGACATGCAGGTGGTTGGTGTGACAGAGCAAGATGCAGAGGACAGGAAGAAATGGAAACAGGTGATCTGCTGTGGCGACCCCTAACGGGAATGGCCTAAAGAAGAAGAAGAATAGAATAATGATTATCCAGAGAGAAGCAGAATGTAAGAAAATATCACTGTTGTTGGTGGGTCTTGGTGCATCGAAAACATTTGACAGAGTAAGATGGGATTTTATGAGTAGGGCAATGGAAGCATTTTAAATCCCTGATAAAATTAAAAGGTTAATTAGGAGGATATATAAGGGATCAGAGGTAATAAGTAAAGTATGGGGTTCCTCGCTGATCAGTTCTGTTTGAGCAGAGGAACCAGGCAAGGGTGTATTTTTTCCCTTTTGTTATTTGCATTATATTTAGAATAATCAGCAAAGAAAATAAGGAACTCAGAAATTTAAGGATATAATTAATATGGCAGTCAAGAAAAAACTGGCTTTATTTGCAGATGATATTATTTTATACCTGATAAAACCAGAAAAGGGTATTTCAGTGTTGCTGAACATTCTGAGACCATTTCAAGTCTTTTCAGGATACAAAATTAATGAAGATAAAACAAAGGCTATAGCTATAAACCCACACATGAACTTATTCAGCAATACCCATATTTATGGGGACATGATAAAATGAAGTAATTAGGAGTATGGATTAAAAAGGTTTCTGTTTTGGCAAGTAATGATTGGTGGGAAGAGACTAACAAAAAGATAATACAAAAACTGAGAAATTGAAATCTCTGTTTTAATGATGTGGATAGCAAGATACAAGTAGTGAAAATGATGTTTCACCCCCTTTAGTTTTATACACAGGTCAGGCATATTTTTATCAATCAGAATAGAAGTTGTGGATAGCAATTATTGAAGAGTTGCAGGATGTTATCTGGGAGGGAAAGAGGGCAAGAGTCAAGTGGGATAAGTTGGTTCTTCCAACAGAGGTGGTTTGGGATTACCTGATTTAAAGGGATATTTCAGAGCTACACGGTTAAGGCTCCTATACATAGCACAAGCAAAAAGCTATAATTCAAAGTGGAAAGAGATAATACTTAAATGAGGGGAAGTTCAAGAAGCAAGGAGAGACTGGGATTTTAGATGCAGATCCTTAAGGAAAGTAACAATAACCATCCAGAATATTATATTAATAAAGTAGCAGAACATATTCTAAGAACAAAGCCAACAGGGATGAGTGCAATTAGGGTTACAGAGATTAGGCAAGAGCGTGCTGGAATTTACTGGAGAAAACTGGGAAAGGAACCAAGGTATTGGGAGCAAATAAACAGGTAAAGGTAATAGAATGGGAAGAGGCTAAAAATTCATTTGGACTGCAGGCTAGCGAGTGCCTTCCCTATCAAGGATTGATATCAGAATATAGGCAAAGAGAAAAAATAAGAGGATTGTAAGCAAAAAAAACAGCACTGGTAGAGTTTCTAGAATGTAAAACAGAAGCCGCGGTTAAAAAAGGGATAATTAGTGTGGCGTATGAAATATTGGATGATACTATTGGAATCAACCAGAGGTTAGAAAGGATTGGGAAGAGAGATTGGATAAGCAATTCACAAAGAAACAGTGGGGGAGTTATATGTATGGCTTCCAAATATGCAACAAAGTCTAAAGATCTAGGATCTTTGCTTGGAAGTGGGTTTATTCCATCAAGAAGGGCTACACTTATTGATACTATCACTTCTATTAAGATGTTCACTAGAAAATTAAGTTTAGCAGTGTACTTTAATAATAATAAGATTGAGTTTGGCAAGACTACTGATAACCTGGCCAAACCGAGTACATATATTCCACCTATCAACAATGTTGTAGAATGTTTTGAAAAATGTTGTGTAAGAGATATTAGGAATATTTTATTAAAACAGTATAATAAAAAAATCAATAAAAATGGCCAAAAATGTACTATTAAATGGAAAAAAAAAAATAATAAACAAAATATACACGAAATACACAACTGGTAAGCTCTTTCATTATTATTAAGAACTTCTTCAGACCAAGTTATATTAACAAACACACCCTTTTATATACACCAATATATTACATGACACATTAAATCAAATGACAACTCTTTCTCTTTCAGTACTATTTTAAAATTCTCTCTATCATTTATTCCTGGATGGCTCTTGCTACCCCCATAGTGCCTTTTTTAAGCAAGGCTCAAAAGACAAACCCACCTCCATAGGTATCACAAGGGATAAGAAACTAAGAGTAATGCTACTCAATGCCAGAAGTCTAAACCTCAAGATGCACGCACTCGAAACTCTCCTTAGCATGGAGAACATCGATATCTGTGCAGTAACAGAAACCTGGTTCAAGGCTCCCGAGAGCACCCCAGCACTACCAGGTTATACCTCATACCATGCTTTTCGGCCCCAAAACTTGAACCGAACCACAAAAGGAGGGGGAGTATCAATATCTGTCAAAGATACCCACACCTCCAGGTTGGTGGCACAGCACGAAGCATCAGAGACTATCCATGTGCAACTAACAGTGGGTAAAACTGCCTTCCAGTTTATAGCCTGCTACAGACCACCCTCCCAAACCCAGGAACCCCACTCGGCCATCCTGAGAACACTGGAAAATATGAAGGTCTCTCCAAACACCATTTTATTGGGCGACATCAACTACCCAAACATAGACTGGGAGCATTACTCTAGCTCCAACACCCTAGCCCAAAGGTTCCTAGAATTTATAAACTCAAATGCTATGGAACAACTTGTTACCACTCCCACAAGAGGGGAAAACATACTGGACCTGATCATCACCAACATGGGGACTCTATGCTCCAGACCAGAAGTGTATCCCTCATTGGTAAGATCAGACCATAAACTAAGCTCACTGGATATTCACATCCCAACTCCACCCTCTGCCCTGAAAACCACAGTGAAAAACTTCTCTAATGCAAATTTCACACTCCTCAAAACCGAGGTGCAATCCTTCAAAGCCCCTGGGCCTGTGGAAAATATGGCCCAGACCGCAGAATCCTTTATAAACGCATTCTATGAACACCTTCAGGAATGCATGGATCATGCAATCCCAAATAAAACCAAGTCCCAATCCTCCAAAGGCAGACGTCCTGTCTGGTGGACCCCAGCCATAAACAAACTATACAATAGAAGGAGAAAGCTACTACATGATAGAGCAAAATCCCAAAAAGGGAAGGCATCTCTGATCAGTATTAGCAAAAAACTACGGGCACTCATAAAATCATCTAAGGCCAGCTTCGAGAGAAAAATTGTACAGGACACTAAGGATAATCACAAGGCTTTTTTTAGTTATGTTAGGAACCTGGGTGGGAATTCCCAGATATGCTCAGAATTAGTCCAAAATGACAAAAAATACACTGAACCCACAGACATTGCCAACATCCTAGCTGACAGGTTCAGCGCAAACACCCCCCCCCCACCAAAAGGGCAAATATCTATCCCAGCAGAATGCTGCCCCCCTGACATCTCAGATGCTCAGGTAAGAGCCGCCCTCTCCAAAGCAAAAAACACAGCATCAATGGGACCAGACGGTGTCCCGGGCTGCATCCTACATGAACCCCAAGAAGAGCTAAACCCAAACATAAAACTACTGTTCAATCTCAACCTTACTACAGGATATGTACCCAAAGAGTGGCGTACAGCAACAGTGGTCCCTCTCCACAAAGGTGGTGCCTCAATGGATCCTGGAAACTATCGTCCCATAAGCCTGACTAGCTTGGTCTGCAAAGCTATGGAAAGGATCATCATGGACCTCATAAATAAAGATATTGGGGACCTACAGACACTGGATCCTACCCAGTTTGGCTTTGTTAAGGGCAGATCCTGCCTCTTAAACCTGGTTGATTTCTTTGAAACAGTCACTAAGGCCATTGACGAGAGGAAGGTGGTCCACACAGCCTACCTGGACCTCGCAAAAGCCTTCGATACAATACCCCACTCGGGCATTATAGATAAGCTCACCAGCTTAAATATAAACCCCTATGTCACTAGATGGATTGCAAACTGGCTCAAGGACAGAACCCACATGGTTAGAATTGCTGGAGCCATGTCAGACTCCAAACCAGTTACAAGTGGCATCCCACAAGGCTCAGTCCTGGGACCTCTCTTGTTCGGTATATATTTCTCGGAGGTACAGGCCAACACGGAATGACTGTGGCTGACCAAGTTTGCAGATGACTGCAAACTGGGCGCCATAATCGACACTCCAGCTGACACAAGCATCCGCCAAAAGGGCCTCATAGAAACAGACAACTGGTGCCAGAGCCATGGCCTCAAGTTAAACGCCAAAAAGTGTATAGTCATCCCCTTTGGCAAAAACAAAGTGCCCACAAATTACCACATAGGTGGTAATCCATTAAGTACAGAAGAAGTAATTAGGGACCTGGGGACCCAAGTTGATACCAATCTCTCATTTGACAACCACGTGTCCAAAGTGGTTAGAAAAACATTTTATATAGCCCATCTAATCATGAAGGGATTCACATCTAGATCAGGGGAGGTCATCGTGCCTCTTTACTCATCCCTCATCAGGCCCATAATTGAGTACAATGCCCCTTTTGGGATGTACCATACCAGACACCTGCAGCAACTGGAAAGACCCCAAAAGTACCTCACCAAGAGGATCAAAGGGCTCAAACAGATGCCATATGCTGCCTGGTTAAAGAAACTCCAGCTCTACTTAGTGGCATACTGCCTGCTCAGAGACGATCTGTGCCTGACGTATAACGCCATGTCCAACCCAGAATTAATGGACATGCTGCACATCAGAAAATCCAAATCCCATCGAGCTACGTGCTCAAGAGACTTGAACCTCAGCACTGAAATAAATAGGACATGCTGGAGGGACAGATTCATAACCCAGAGGCTCCCTTCACTCTGGAATAAAATCCCAGTCCAGGTTAGGCAGAGTCCCTCATTGACTCTCTTCAAGAGGAATCTTGATGAGTGGATGAGAGATCATAGGTTTACCCCGGGTATCACTTCTGTGTCACTGTTAGACAGAGGCACAATATATTAACCTCGAAAAAGGGCATATCAAAATTATTTTAAAATGGGTGGCGAAAGCCAAACACACTCTGGCTAGGCTTACAAATGCCCTAGGGCAGATAGCCTAGTATAAACCTATGAACCTAAATACAGGCATTTAGCCTTACCTGCCAACAATATTAATGCAATTTTAAGCATTCTAATGATTCTATTAATTCTATTGCATTTAAGTTTATAATTATAGATCAAGTATTTGACTATGAAAATAAATGGGATGCAGAAGATGATTTAGATTATAAAGAATATTGTTGGCAGTTGTGTATTTCATGTATATTTTGTTTATTAAAAAGTTTTTTTTTTCATTTAAAAGTATATTGTTGGCCAGTTTTTATTGGTTATTTTGTTGGTGTACCATTTTTTGTAGCCATTTTGTTTTAAATATTATAATAAAAAAGTTTACAATTGACCAAATAAGAAAAAACAACACTTTTGAATTTATCCAGGGATAATTCAATTAGAATAATGAAGGCAGACAAGTGGGTTCTGTGGTTATTATGGACACTAATATTTATAACAATAAAATGTTAAGTTTATTAGATTATGTCAAGTTTTACAGGAAAGTTAATAGAGATATAATTGATGCTGGATACAGAGATATTGATACGTTTAGCAATTACTTATTTGATGAAATTTGGATAGATATTAAGTTTTTACAATTTCATTTCCAAGATTAGCTGTGATGTTTGTTATTCCCAAACCAAATAAAGATGCCAAAGACACCCCCATGAGATCAATAATATTTGCAAGTAGTTCAAAGACAGAACCCTTGCCTATTTTTGTGGAAAACAAATTGAAACTGGTTATTAAAATGTCAAGTCTTTTGTTTCAGATCCCACTGACTCTATCGTCAACCTTAAATAAATTGTTTTTAAAGCGGAAGATTGGCTTGCCACTTCAGATATTTATGGTTTGTATACAGTTATACCTACTGACTCATGCCTGGTATGGTTTAAGGAATATTTAGTGGATAAAGATGTTTTCACAGAAAGAAAGCTATAGTTTATGTGTTCTTTATTTGAACTAGTGTTAAGCCACAACTATTTTATTTTTGGGAAAGAATAATTCCAAGAGATTCAAGGAGTAGCTATGGGAGTGGTATGGCACTCAGTTAATGCCAACATTGTTTTAGGACATTGTAAACATTTGTTTATTTACAATAGCATTTATTTTGAAAAAAAAAAATATGGTTTATTGATGATATTTTGATGGTGTGGTCAGTCAGTATTGAGTTACTAAAAATGTTTAGTGAATATATGAAAAATACCACCAATTTTTTAAAGTTTAACTTTAGTTAGTGTTATTTGTTTGGCTATCATATTAAGTAAACAAAGGCAAAGTTAGAGAATGAGAAGATTGCTACATCCCTAGCTAAGAAAGATGTTTCAGGTAAAAGTATTTTACATTTTAATAGTGTGCATGCCAGTGGCTTAAAGAGTAATGTAATAAAGGGTTGTACAATCAGATTAATTTTAAGTCTCTGTTAAAGCAACAAAAATTGAGAAAGAAATGACATATAAGCTATTTATTGGAAGTTATTTATCACAATTTTAATTTTCTTGAAGGTGTATGCTTTTACAGGCATTCATTTCATTTAGCTACATACAGCATTTATGCTTTGCTCTTGGATTATGATTTTTCTTTAAGGAAAAGAACTTTGGATGTCCTTATTGGTTAATAAATTATGACATTATGTTTTGATGATATATTTAAATTGAATTTGCTTATGATTTTCCAGAGTCTGATGAAGTTTAATTTGGATGAAACTGCTCACTCTGGCTGTAAGTGTACTGCAATTAAGTTAATTTATTTGAGCATTTGCTGGTGTTTCATGGTACTTTTGTTGTATGAAAGCAATAATCTCAGATTCAGAAACAAGGTAAAGCTACACAGAGAACCAAATAATTAGTGATTAACTACCTTGTTTTTGAAATGAACACTGTACTGTCAGATCTGACTGGGCTAGTGTTCCCCTGACCAGCCCATGCATTTTAGTTGTACTGGCACTGCCAAGCACATAGACACACACAGCCATGCCCCTACAGACAGACAGACAAACAGATAAATCTTCATCAGATCAGTGTAGATACACTCATTGTTTAATGTT